>NW_024534131.1:0-74740 GCF_016097555.1 Gigantopelta aegis
TGTTTTTTTTATAGGAACGTCAGCCCCCTCCCCCTTAAACACCCCAAATGGGATTAAAATGGGAGGCCTTGTTCAAGTGCTTTTACAATGCAAAGGGTATCATACAGTCTGCCCCTCTTATTATAATAGGAAATATTAACTAATTAGATGAAAACACGACACTATGGGTCAAATCCACTCCCACTGGTCGACCAGTCTCAAGAACTAAATAGTCGAAAAGTTTTGATAGTATTAATCTTTTCTCAAATCAGAAAGGCTAGGATCTTCTATATGCCAGCATGTTGTTAATTCAACTTTCTTACATGTCAAGGATTTCTTGTAAAGAAGGAGGGTAACTAAACTGTTATTAAAACTGGTTTTACTGGACATGATAGATTTATGAAGAATTGGAAAAAAGAGATGGTTTTGTGGACTTTACAACAGGTTTCTTTGACATAGTTTTGAGCTGAAGAGGTAATCCCTGGGTAATTATTAAATACTGTATATAACAAGATGTAGTCAACTCGTGTATGATATGGATAAACTTATATAAAAATGTTTTTTTTTATAGCATGTTATTACTCGTTTAAAGAAAGTCCTAAAGGTGTGATCCCCCGTAGACCAAATCAAGAGAGTCTCACTATCCACTCGAAGGCTTCATCTGATAGTCAAAATTATTTCAAGTCAAGACTCCAACAAGAACATACAATATCAAAAGCACCCCTATTATTTCAATGGAAATATGGATGGCCTGTCTCAAACTGCCCCCCCTTGACTTGGTGACATGACCATTACACGTAAAATGTGTTTATCATCTATTTTTTGATGAAAGCACTGTTTTTTTTGAAGGATAAAAATGAATTTTATAAAAATGTTAATAATCCTATGTTTTTTATTTCAAATGTTGTGTGTTTTGAGAAAATATAATTTTTTATTAATGATAATAATAATAATAAATAATAATAATAATAATAATAATATAACAGCACATTGAACTGGATGTCAAAAATATAATATATTTATATATCTAGTAATGACAACAAACAACATATTATTGTTCTTCAGTTTATCAGATTCATCATCAGCTTCATTTCATCATCTTCTTGGCTGCCTTTTTCAATCTCCTTCTAGCATTAGCAAACCAAGTTGATACCTATACAAACAATATCAATTACAAGTAAATAACTCATTTTTTTATTATGACTTGTGTAAAGGTCAGTTGTGTTGCCTGACATAGTAACATTTTTTTCATGTCTTGAAGGATAGGGATGTTCTTTATGATCATCAAACCATTTAAGAAGTGGTATAGCTCGCTCTGGTGTTAGTTTGTAACGTGGAGTATCATATGATACCTTAGGACAACTGGAAGGGATGGGTAACTAAAAAATATAAAACAAAATGGACAAAATGTAACTTTAGGTTTCATACTTTGAGTATGATGTATTATAAATTACAATATATAAATGTAAATATTCAAGATACTTACTACCCATAGAGCAAATGAAGAAGTGGTAGTTATGGCCTACTGCTGAACTAGGATAATGAGAATAATCTTGAAGGTGGATAGAGAGTTGATAAGATGGGCGGTAATATCACATATGACTCTACTAGCACTAGAAATAATTATTAAATCATTGAACTGAGTCCCTCCAAATCCATTGCTATAATTTGGTGGATCAAGAAAGATTTGGTAGATGAGAAAGGAAACGAAAGTGAACTTGTTGAAGAGGCTGCAGACGAGGGTAGAGGAAAAGAGAAGGGGTTAGGTATCCAATTTTGAGGGAGACAGAGTATTGCACATAAATGAAACCAAGAGGATAAATTGATTTAGACAGGAGAAACTGAATTAGGAGAAGTGTACCCACAGAAACGAGGGTATGGTATCGCTAGTTCCCTCTGAGGTGAGTAGGGTTGTGGAGGAGATTGAGGACTCGGTAATGGCGAAGATGCAGACCTCCTGTCATTAGAGACATAATTATATATATAAGTACTTATTTATTTTTCTTACATTTGTGAGTCTGTTTACATAGGAGGTGGAGTAGTGCATGAAGTAGTAGCAGGTTGCTGTTGGTGATAATAATACTATTGCCAGCTCCTAAAAGTGCTGCAGTTTCGACTGCTGAGGGGGATATGAGGTGAAAATAGAAAGATGTAGGATTATAGTAGCTGTTATAGCTTCCTACACTAGAAGGTGATGTCTTTAACAGCTCAGAGAAACCATTGTAGCTAGAACTTCTTTTGAAAAGTTTGTAAGCTTGTTGAATATGGTGTGTGGCGCTGACTGGTTTGCATCATGAATATCTGCACTGATTACTTCCAGTTAGAAAAAAATACTGCAAAAAAAGAGATATTATCTAATAATGTTTTTTGCTACTATTGTTCTTATATCAACTCACCTTACTAACAGCTGCTCAATGGTACTTACTATTAATGATGCACAACTTGTTAAGAACTACGTAGCAGCGACTGATCATTTCATCTGAGGTCAAGTCGTTTATATACTGTGTGAGGTGTAGGAGCCCGCTAACAAGACATACTGGTCTATGCGTTGTGATAATAGACGATGAAATTGTCTCCAACCACCTGCACTAATTAGTGTGTGGGCTCATTTAATAATTGACGCTCCACGTGTTTTTAATAATGAGTAAATTGAGTAGTAAAGACCCTCTTATTACTATAATTGAGGTCACGGCTCAATAATGGAAACTCTATGTATCAAATTCTTACATCTTGGGACGTTCTATATTAGAACCTGCATTAGGCCCTAATGGTCAGTTAATCTAATATCTGTATTATATAAAGTACTTAATGTGTGGTCTTGATGTGATGATTCAAAGTGATGGTCATATTATTGCCACTAATTATGGGTCCCAACTTATTCAATTAGTATCTATTCCATAGGAAATTAATTACTGAATATATTTTAGTTATTTTGATTAGGTAAACAACTTTATCAAATGCAGTATCATCCTTTCAACAAATGGACAGGTATTATAGTAAACAAGTTATAAAAACCAGTTGAACAGGTTCTATCTAAACGGTGATGGAGCTAAAACGCTTTCATTTATTATTATTGCAGCTGCATTACATGAGGTAATTGGTTTGTTTTATATGAATATTCATAATCGTTTTGTAAGTTGCAGTTCTGCATTCCTAAGGAATACTTGCATAGTATAGGTTAGCACACCCCCACACCAGCCTAACAGTCACCGTTATGTCAACATTAAATAAATATATTTTTATTGCTCTAATTTTGTATTATTAGTGGTCATGCCACTTTTCTCAACTACAAGCATTATTAATGAATGATATTGTGCCTCAACTTCATCGAGAGGTGAGATAAAATTGTCTCACTACACCTATTTTATTTGATATCATTCTTAGTATGTACAATGGGTGTCATTTAGACAGAGTAAGAAATGTTGGAGAAAACTGTTGTATTAAACACATGTAAGTTATGAAATAAGGTCCAAAATGTTTCTGATTAAGCAATACAGCTAGTAATAAAATTGATTTAAAACCACAAAACCACTTTTTATAATCACTAATACATTTAGGTGCAATGCATCTTAGGTCTTATATCACATCATGAATCTCACTATTACAAAAACATTAACTCGTCTCATTATAACTGGATTATTTGATGTTGGAACATATCACTTTAAAGTAAGAGTGTGCACAAACCATGTTGTCATTGACTACCTAAATGAGCTTATCGAATGACAAGATCTCTTCAGATTCTCTTAGCAGCTCTGTACAATAGCATCTAATTTTTTCTTGTATCTTAGACATTAAGAAACACAATAGATTGTTTGAGTCATGATCACGTTGACTTCTGGGGGTTGTGTGACCAAACTCTCTTGTTGTTAAAGGGGTAAGGCTCACTAGTTCATTTTCACACACCTGTATGACCACCTTGGACCACTTGTCATGATCCAATTTGTTTTAAGTTTTGTTTCAGATTCATCCTTGATAATATGAAATGTATTGGTAATATTGAAGGATTGTCTCCCCTATGTAGTGGTAGGGATATTAATATATAGTTATACTATATCGCATTATTGCAGTATGGCACTCTTCTTAAATGTGGACTGGAATTGGATAATGAAGGTCAAATAGAGGCTAAAATAAGGTATATCTAAGTATATATACAACTGTCACTTTCTCTCAATGTAGTTGTGACTGGGGATACTTCTAATGTAACCACAGCTTATTAAGTACTGGGAATGTTATATTAAGACAATTTTAGAACATGTAAAATTAAGTGGTGTACATGTATTGTTAATACAAGGGTCTGTTCCCTTTGTATGAATGAGTTAAATTAGATCTTAGGACTCTTGTGTGATATGGTAAGATGAGATGATCCTGTTAATTATTATTATGTAATTATAATTTGTTGGTAGATATTTCATCAGAGACATTGTCAGACATTGAAAAATTAACTGGTATAATTAAACAAAGCATTAAACGAATTACAGGAAATGGTAGATGATGTTATCACAAACATCTCTATCTTACTCTCTCACTGTCACAGTTATCATTCTCATCAAGTTAATCTTCTCTCTACTTCAAAATTAAGTAGAATATCATTTGAATCTTACTCAAGTGAGTAACAATTAGTTATTTCAAAAATCTATTTAGTTTAGATAATAATAGTCTAGATAATGGAGTCTAGACTATTAGTATTGGTTATTTTATAGCGATGCCTCAATGTCTATTATTTTAGTAGGTATATTAACATGCAATATAGTCAAATGGAGACTCTAGACTGGTCAGGTAACCTTACTATTAATTTAATTAGGTCATGACTGATGGAGCCATTCAAGTGTATATATACACCTCAATTTAATATAAGTTAGATAGGGTGTGGCACATAATTTAAATAATATTTATTGTTTACTGTATTAATCAATGATTTTATTGCCTCATTAAAACGCCATTGTGGTTTGAGGTAAGTATCTATGCTATCAACTTAGCAGTGGTGGTCATGTGTACATCTAATACACTCTCATAAAAATACTATTAACCACGAGAATAAACTAGCGTGTCGCTAGCTATTTCACAGAGATAAAATCAATAGTGGTTGCCATAGTAACAATTGCCCTCTGTCCGCAGACCTACAAGTTTCATCTTATCAGCTCCAACATTAGGAGTAGCTCGACAATTAAAGATGGCATTAAAAAATTGTCTGATAACCTTGTCTAAATTGTTCTCATGAGGTATTAATTTTGAATGATGTCATAATGATGTCATGTCATTTGATTAGGGATGTGATAATATTGCTTTTGTTCATGGAGGTGGAGCTTGGGAGATTGAATTAATTCGGATATTACATCAACACAAAGCTTTATTATCAAAGTAATTAATGTTTTAAAACAATTAATCAATTAATTATCTAGGAGTTCTCCTATGTGGATATGCCTAAAAAGTCTTGAAGAGGTTATAATAATATTTAATTGTTTAATTTACTGAATTAATTGTAGGGTCTTCTAACAGTTCCTCAGATTTTGTTACGAATAAAAATGTTACCGCATCAAAGAGGCTATGCTTCCCTCCATCAAGTACTTACACTCCATATAACAATGTAACAATTATAATCATGATATAGGCTGTTTACAAGACAACAAAAAGGCTCAACGGTTAATGCTATTGAGGGTAGTTCCTGTAATTAGTATTAAGTATCTACACTTCATTGTTTTTCATTAAGGTCATTTAGCAAACATTGAGTCTTTTGTGTCGGTAGTTGAACCATTCAATGTAATGTATCCTATACTAGAATTGTGTATGTTAAATAGATCATTCATGTAACAAGATACCCAGTATTTTCCAGCTAAAGTCATTGTAGTCCTGTATTAGTTTTGTGGTATAATGTCAAACACTCTCACAGCTGTGTAGAATAGGAACAATACATTATATTAATAAAAAACTAGTAACAATGTTATCTGAAAATGATGAATGATGATGATGAAAAATAATGATTAAAATTAATTTAATAATAATTAATAAGTGGGCGTTTTTGGGCGTTGTCACCACATGTTGTTTAAAAAAAATCATCCAATGTATTTTGATAAGTGAGGTCAATCTGTGATGTGGTCCCAGACAATATTGTATATGGAGCACGCTCTACAAGAGTTTATAGCTGGATGGTGGGGGAGGTAAGAATGTAAATATATATCACCAAATAATTATATTTTAACTTTTATAGGTGTTTCTGGTCTGTTGGTGGGTCCATCCATTTGATACTGTTTAAGGTATTGTTTAACAAATATAAAAGACTCATTCCATTCCTTATAGTCTAGACTTCAAACTCAAGGGGTAAGATGTAGAGAAATACGTTACAGAAGTACCATTCACTGTTTTGTCAATATTGTTAAGACTGAAGGTGTAATCACACGACCAGTTCATTGATTCACATATCCTATCCTTATTTATATAGTCCATGGATATATCTAAGGCATTACATCACCTTATTAGGAATGGCAGCTATCAATGCAACTTGTGGTTTGGTATATGGTATTTGTATGCGACAACTACAACCACAAGGAGGAAACCCCCACTTAATTAACTCGTTTATTGCAGGGGCGGCAGCTGGCCTTGTCCCAGTGCTATATTTGTTGTCCTACCGAATTAATCAATTGAGAATGCAAGTACAAGGAATTGGTCAAAAATAAACCTTCGAGTAAATTCTGGAAGAAAGGGAGGTTGCCCTCATTATCTGTTAATTATATTGGACCTTGGGGATACAACTAAACAGATATTTGCTAAAGAAGGCATTGCTGGTCTTTGTAAAGGCAGTGGGTTGTTACTTTATGGAGGGAGGCGCCTGCTTTTGGTGTGTATTTTCAAAGTTATGATCTCTTGTGCATGCTATTTTCACAAGGCAAATCAATTCATGAGTTGGGACCAATGTCGCTGTGTTTAGCTGGTGGTATCAGTGAATTAACGCATGGATTATCACATATCCTTTTGATGTAGTCAAGTCTCGTATACAAGTTGATGGTGTTCACGGACCACGTCAATATAATGGCAGATGGACTGTTTTAAAAAGAGTTATTATGCAGATGGATGAGAGTGTTTTTTAGAGGGTTAAATTCAACGTTGGTAAGAGCATTCCCCACTAATGCTGCTACATTCTCACATTTACATATATCATAAGATACTGGAGAAAATGATCTCAGTAAGTAAATATTATTTATTTTTTCACCTTTAACTTCTGATAGCAATTATTTATTTAATGAATAGTTGTTTATAACATTTTGTTTTAAGTGTTTATAAATGATAATGTGATGACACATAGTTGCTGGTTGCCATGACAACTAATATGTAAATGAATTATAATGTTTCAATTTAGTTACTATACATACACGAACTGTTTGATCAAATAGGTAGATGCAAATAACCCTCCTATTAAACACAGATAATTAGTTTTAGGAAATAGAAGTATTTACTTTATCAGGCTCCATCTAGACTTGATTATGGTTTGAGAAGGAAAACGTCCACATTTTGTACAAGACTAACAGTTCCTATAACTCCAATTTTTTTCTCCATATCTATTTTTTACATCTATTACTGTGATATGTACTAGTGATAGAACAAAGTTTATATTATACCCTAACTATATAATATTTACTATTTCCAGAGATTAAGTGATCCATTACCTCCTGTTGTCATAAATAGGTCTCTGTTTTGTGGTAAATGTCGAACACCACCAAACAGTCGTAGAATTATGTGCCTGTCTATTAATAGCAACAAATATTCTACTACTACTATACCCAGTACATAGTACATATACCCACCAGTACATATACCAGTATATATCTTATTACATATACCCAGTACATATACTACCCAGTACATATACCGTAAAAAATATATCCTTTACATATACCAGTATATATCCTAGTACATATACCAGTACATATACCCATACATATCCTAGTTACATATACCCAGTACATGTACACATACCCAGTACATATACCCAGTACATGTACTGGGTATATGTACTAGTAAATATTATAGATATGTGACAGACATCATGTTACTTTCTCATAAGAGAGGCAAATCCTTCGTTGATGGGTGTTTCTTAGATCATATATATTAAACTTTGATTTCTAATGTTGTCGCTACTAGTTTGTTCATTGGAATATCTTTTCTATCAAATTCCACTCCACAAACCTATTAAATTATAATAATTAGAGATAGACACAGATGACTACTCCTTTTTTAACATTTGTTTCCCAATTTAAGTGACATCGCTTTTTCAAATCGAATAATTTTAATAATCTCCATTATCCAAACCCAGCTACCACACATCTCGCTCTTCATCATTATAAGAGTTACCAAATGCTACCGTCCAACAATCTCTCTTGTGTCTCACCCTCAGCAGGAGACATGGTTGCTACGGGAACATCCTTTTGACGAGGATCCCAAACTTTAACACTACCTAGATAAATGAGGCCATCTATTTAATAACCTATAAATTAATTCATCAATGAGGTACCTCCATTCAAATTCTACTTCATCTATCAACAACAACATACCATCTCTACTGCCAGTAACCATTTCTGGAGCTCCACCCCCAATCCTAACCCACCCACTCCATCAATTGCAGTAAATAATTGACTCGTGACTTTTAGCTGAATAATACTTGGTAACTCTAGTTTATCAATCCCGAAGAGAGAGTTAATTTTACAAACAACAACATCTCAGATTGTACCATATTTGTAATCTTCCAGCAAAATCCCCTGTTGCTAGTGACGCTGATGTAAACTAGCTTGCTCCAAATGTACCACATTTAAATGATGTCTTTTTCTCTCCGCTCTAATAAAATACACTAACATTAAATACATAAAATAACAAATTCCTTTACCTCCTTGAGTAGTTTTTTAATTCTCCTTTAGTTAGCTCATAAATATGGAAGGCACCTGGATCTCTTGGATGTGAGCCCAATACGACAAGTTTAGCACGACAAGGTATCCACTTAACATCAATAGCGTAAAATTTAAGCTCTTCTCCTACATGAGCTATAATTTGAGGCTTAGAAAGTCCTTCCATTCAAGGTTGAATGTGAAGGGGTTAATTTAAAGTGGGTGTGGTGTTCTGGTTATTAAATTAGGTGAGTCCTAGTTTGCCGATGTAATAAAGAAAACATTACCTTGTTGATATTAAGACAGTGAGTCATCTACTCGTTTTACCAAATCGTTATATTCTATTCTCGTGTAGAATGGCATCAGGGAGTGGCAGAGTGTTGACTGGCATGGTCAATATGACTATCCTAGAGGCCAAAAACCTCAAGACAGTCGCTTTACCAAAAGGATTTCAAGTCTCCAGCATCAGATATGGATCCCGTATTGTGTAATAGACTTGATGATTTTTACTTTGGTCGAACTACTCATAAGAAACAAGACTTCTTGTCCAGTGTGGAATGAATCATTTGAAGAACCTGTTTGATGATGCTGTGCGTCTTCAGGTGAACAGTATTTGCCATCAGTCTACAATTTACCCCCGACCCTTTCATAGCTCCCTTGCAAGTTGAAGTAGTCGACTTGATCAACTCCAATGATGGACGAGTTTAATTGTAAGTTATTACCAATTGTATTATAATTATATTGGTTACTTTATTTTCCTATTAATACTATACAACAAGTCACATGATCACTATATTTTGGAACTCTTGTCAATTGTTTGTTATAGTTGAGTCAGTTACTACTCAGGATATGGCAGGAGTAATTATCACTTGTATTGTAAGCTTTCATAAGGATATTGTACAAGTGTTATTTTCAAGTTAACTAGTAATTTAAATATATTAATAATTATTATTAGTAATTTTTAATAAAATAGGATCAAATTTTGTAGGTACTGGCACTTTTTATTTCAGAAATGAAGAATTAAATGTGGGTGTGGTCTTTGAAAATGCTAGATATAATTAATAATAGATTTAAATGTTCATTAACTCCTCTCTCTCTGTCCTCTCTCTCTGTCTCTGTCTCTGTCTCTCTGTCTCTCTCTCTGTCTCCTCTCTCTCTTCTCTCTCTCTCTGTCTCTCTCTCTCTCTCTGTCTCTCTCTCTCTCTCTCTCTCTCAGTTGGATCTTGAGCCAGATGGAAAAAATTCGGTTTAGATTACAATTCCACGAAAAGTGGGGAGGTATGTTTGTTAGTGTCAAACCTCATTATGATGTCATTATTGATCAATAATTATGAACTAGTAAACACTTAATGGATCAGATCAGCTATATATATGGAGTATGTTGTCACTACTTTATTTTGGTATTACATCATAACAATTCCTTATATGGTCATAATATACTTGTATTGAACCCATATCTGTTATGATACACCCATACAAACATAGTATAGAGTTAATAAATGTTTATTAACAATAGGTCCAGTCTCAAAAAAGAAAGAATTTCACACTCGAATTCAGGTTTAAAAGGACATCGCGGAGCAGTTCGTAGAAAGATTCATATTGTTTGTGCTCACAAGTTTATGGCAACATATCTGAGACGTTTTCATTTTTGTGCTCATTGTAGAGAATTTATATGGTATGTTATGATGTCATTATGATGTTATATGTGAGTTGTGTATCCAATTATAGGGTGTGGTCAACAGCAAGGTTACCAGTGTCAAGGTATAGTATATAGTAATTTGTCTGTTAATAATTACATTACTTTTTAATAGTATGTGCTTTGGTTTGTTCCACAAAAGGTGTCAAAATCAATTATAACACCTTGTTTCTGGCGCGTAACTATCAAATGATGTAAGTCACATGATTATCACATGATTTGGTTTATTGTATTGTATGATAGGAAGATCAACTTGGAGCCTCCGCTCGTTTTAGTGTCAACGGTTCCTCACCTCGATTTAAACTTCATAATTATAAAACACCCACATTTTTGTTCACATTGGTGGCTCTCTCTTGTGGGGCCTTTATAGACAAGGGCTCAAATGTGAAGGTAGAACACTAATTAGTGGGTGTGGCTTATGTTCTTCCTTTATAGCTTGTGGTATTAATGTACATCAGAGATGTCAATCATTTGCGCTGTAGTTTGTGGCATTGATCAAGTTGAGCTCTCTAAAATTATGTTTCATCAATGGGCGTGTCTCTGATCAAATTAATCCGGTAATCATGACAATACTAATTAGATTGTTATCTCCTTTGTTTATTAGAAACGCAGTTCTGTTATCAAATGCTGTTGGAAATTGGTGACTTACAAAAACCAGATATAACCTTTTTCCAAACGCGTCCCAAACCATTAGAACCTTCTCCCATTACTAAATCAGTAACTCTTGATGATTTTTCTTTTTTAAAGTTCTGGGAAAGGATCTTTTGGAAAAGTATGTCAACATATAGTCCCTGATTGTTATGTGATTGTCACTGACTTTATAGGTACTATTAGCAGAGATGAATCAACTGATCGTGTATTTGCTATTAAAGTATTAACGTAAAGATGTTATACAGCAAGACGATGATGTAGAGTGTGTCCCTCACTGAAAAGAGAGTCCTTAGCTCTAGCTTGCCAACATCCTTACTTGACATCAAATGCATTCCTTGTTTTCAGACTAAAGTAAGTTCATACACACACACACACACACATACTCATATACAATATACTAGGAGAGACTGTTCTTTGTGATGGAATATGTCACTGGTGGTGACCTCATGTTCAAATACAAAAAAGCTCGAAAGTTTGACGAGGACAGAGCTAGGTTAGTGGGGTGGTACCAGTATATGTCACTTAGTGGTGTGTGGTACCAGTATAAGTCACTTAGTGGGTGTGGTTACCAATATATGTCACTGTTTTTTCTTATAGGTTTTATTCCGCTGAAATCATTTTGGCACGTTTTATTTTTAACACAATAGAGGCATCATTTATCGGTATGTGTGTCATAGTAACCATGTATGTTATTGAATTCCCCTTTTTAGAGATCTTAAGTTAGATAATGTATTGTTGGATGCTGATGGTCACGTCAAAGTAGCTGATTTTGGTATGTGTAAAGAGAACATTAGAGACGGCAGACTAACTTCAACATTTTGTGGAACACAGAGACTACATTGCCACCAGAGGTAACAAGTCTACTTAATAACTATATGTCCATTAAATAATATGTTATGATGTCCATTGAATGTGTGTCCCTGTCCATTTTGGACTATTCATTTGTCCATTTAGATATTAGATGAGAAAGATTACGGTTTTTCTGTGGATTGGTGGGCACTAGGTGTACTTGTCTGTATGAAATGATGGCTGGACAACCTCCTTTTGAAGCAGACAATGAAGATGAACTCTTTGAAGCTATCAGAAATGATGACGTCCTTTATCCAGTCTTGTTTTTTTTTTTAGATAGCTTTAGAAGCTAACCAACTCCGTTTTAAGAGGGGTAGGTCCTTACTGTTACTATGACAACCATGTTACTATATAAATATTATCAGTTCTTGACTAAAAATCCTCAAAGACGCCTTGGTTTTGCCACCAGGTATTGGTGAAAGACAGATTAAAGCACACGCTTTCATTTCGTACAATTGTTGGGACAGATTAGAAAAAACTACAGGTCCCACCTCCTTTTAAACCCACAGTGGTAGCCCCTGTTTAATCACTTAATAACAAGAAATCATTATAATAATTTACTTTAACAGCGTGGAAAACGGGACTTTAGTAATTTTGATGCTGACTTTATTATGGAAGAACCTACATTGACTCCAGTAACTCAAGACATGGCATCACAATCACCAGTCTGATTTTGAGGATTTCACCTATACTAATACAGATTTCCTCAATACATAAGACCACACCCTCTTGTTTAGTTCACTTGGCAGATATCTATATTTTTTTCTTTTTCCAACTCTTGTTATGGTAATTGGATTACACTCACAAATCAAGTTGTGACTATTTTTTTCTGATACAACTGTTCTTTGTCCTGTATAAAACACATTATTTGGTATTACATAGGACATTGTCCTTTTTAATCATAGTGTGTTCATTATTGAATTATTTCATATTATAGACTTTCAGTGATCATTATAGAGTTAGCCCCTATAATAATAGTCGCAAATCATTCTTCAATTTCCGTTTTAACTTCTTAACAGCCATTTTCAATCTCTTCTTTCATCTGTCCATTGTTTGTGACGAGACTGTGCTTCTGTAATTGTGATGTAAGCGTATCATGTGGCTTGCTTGCGTTTTCGACAAATCACAAGATTTGATTTCAACTGAGTTACTGTATCATTGACTGTTGTCAACTAATATATTATTAACAATAACTTTAAAAGAGAGCACTTGATCTTACTTTCACTTTGAAGATAGATAACTTCTCTTTCTAGCTCACTTTTTTTTAGACTTAACAATTGATATTTTTTCTCTATATCTGTCTTCTTTCCTCACCACTAAGCAATTGTAATCCATCTTCACGTATATATATTGTGATCCTACAGAACACATTAATATTATTATAGGAACAACAGAACGTACTTCGTTGTTGTATCTCCTTAACTTTTTACAAGTATCATTGAGCTCCTTCTTTAATTGGCAAATTCTCTTCCATCCAGTTTCAGACTGTCTCTTTATATTTCAGCATCATTTCAGGATAACGTCTGTATTTAGTTTGATCATTCACAAAAACCTAACAGATCATAGTTACCAAATAACTCAATTATATATACTGTTTTGGGTTTCCTCATGGTTTGTTCTAAAGAGAGGTTTTCCACAATTAATGCGATATGACTTTCTCAACTTCTCCACATGTTAATGCTCTCTGTGAGGAGTCTTCTTGAAATAAGACACAAAGATTTATTACAATTATATATATCATGTTTTAATTTTAGCTTGTCTTCTCTGTCTCTAAATATAAAATATTATGACAAGACTATATTTAAATCTGTTCATTTACCATTTGAAAAATAGTCTCCTAAAGAACAACAACATGATACATTTTAGCAACCAGATATTTACTGACTTGTATATTTTCAATGTATCTTCTCTCTCATACACCTGGTTTCCATGTGTTGCTTGAGCTTTGAATACCTCTTCAGCTAATTCTGGTAGTGATCCTCCAACATCAGCTATATACTCACTGGTAATGTTGCTTCATCAATATCCTGAGGGGAGCCAGCCATCAGTTTTAGACTACAAGTTTCATATATAACAGGCTGGTTAAGATTAGTAATTATAATAATGTTTATTTAAAAGTATTTTTATTAAAATATAAACAAAACGTCTTAGAATAATTTAAGTTAATAGGTCTTGAGTGGAAGATATTTTTTAGATCAGCTCATTGACTGAAAGGAGACAAAGATTAGATCATATGATTAGTGGGCGTGTACTTACTGTTCATTGCATCTCGTCAATTTGATTTGAGTGAATATATTGCTGCATATCTCGAAGAATACGAATATCATCATTTTTTTTGGCAAAATATAATGGCCACACCCTTTCTTCATAACGACCAGATCGACCAATCCTGATATATAATGAAATTGTACTAGTTTTTGACCACACTTACCTGTGAATATATAGCTCACGATATTATTAGGTAAATCATAGTTAATGACAAGAGAGACTTTTTGTACATCAATACACGAGCCCATACATCGTGGTTAGAAGAACACGACTGTGTTAAGATAATGTAACAGACCAGACAATGTTCTAAGTTACCTCTCCCCAGCACGGAACTCCTTCATATCAGCATCTCTTTCTTTCTGTGGCGATCTCCATGCATTGATGATACGGTAAAATTGGCTTTCTCTCATGTTCTCAGTCAACCATTCTACCTATAGAGGACTGCATGAATCAAAACAGATATTAAGAAAGAACCTTTCTCTTTGTATTACATAAGATCACAGCCTGTGTTATTGTCAAAGTATCATAGAGATCACATAATGTGTCAAATTTCCAGTCTTCTTTTTCAACAGCAAAAAAGAATTGCTTTATACCTTCCAGTGTCAATTCATCACTATAAAGAGGAGGGGAACAGAGGTTGCCATGGTAACACTCACCGTTCACAAGGATCCTTATTGATCTGTCATGAATTTAGTTGTCATTTCTAATATTTTCATGAGGTAAAGTAGCACTGGCTAACACTACGCTACATCATATGATCATCACATGACAAACATGTATAGATCATGGGTGACTTACTTGATTAGTAGGGTGGGAGATAACGATAGACATCCATAAATCTGTTCTTAAACCTAAGATACCAAACCCCTGTAATAATTTAGTTCATCACATTTCTTAATTATAATACCTTGATTTAACATTTTCATCAGCTTTCTCCCATACCAACATTTTAATATTTTGTGTACGTACAACTTCTTCGTTTAATCATATCTTAATTAGACATAATTAGAGTCACAGAAACAGGGTTCTACTCACCAAATACTCTTCCAGAGTACCTGCCCAACATGTTGACCATATCTCCTTTTCCTAATATCTTCTCCTACATTGGTTCCTCCAATACAGCGCGTGGACATTGGATATTCATCATAGTTTCACCTAATGCCAACATAACCTACAAAATGGACAGATAGTCCGGTAAATGGACACATAAACTACTACTTTTTGTATCTGGACTGCTAACTCTCTTGTTGGTCCAAAACTAAGCTTGAGTTTTCTCGAGATCTGAATGTCAATGCTTTGAAGTACTGAGATAGAGAATTGTGGCTGTTTTTCCAGTCCCCGATGTGAAGCCTGAGCAGATAACATCTCTCCCTCGAACGATGGTCATAATGGCTCGCTGTTGAATAGCAGATGGTTTTCTCAAATCCTAATATACATTGCACTCATATTTGTAACACACCCCTCCGAATACCATAAGCTAAATTCCTCTGATAATAATCTTCTCTTAACCCATTCCTCAAATGTAGCACAACCATCGACTCCTTTGTCTCGTCTCAAATACCATTGTGGCGTCCTTCAGCGCCGGAGAAGAGCTCGCCTCTGGTTTTAAAATCTTGTAGTAGTCTTGAACAATGTCATTAGTCGCCATTTTGACCACTCCGAAGTGTTACACTGTGTGATAGTAGTATGCGGACAATATACGATTATCGGTATTCTACACCCACGTGTTATATGAATGGCCTCTTCTCGACTCCCTCAAGGTATTTCGCATCCTCATCCATTTTATTTCAATTCAGATAATTTTTTTATTTAGGTTTATTTATTGCTGGCACTACAGCCTTTGGTAAAACTGATCTATCACTTCATTATCAAAACCTTATTAATGAGAAATCATATCTGCCGACTCTGTCCAAGTATATTTGATATATAATATTTAAATACACATGTAGTAATACTAGGTATATCGTCATATGGATTTATAGGCTCAGCTAAAGTAGACTCTACCACTCGAGCAAATATTCACCACATGGCACCATAGGGATTGATAGTACTTGATATTGATCAGTCCTTTAATGCTGCCGGACTACAGCATCATTGGGTTGAGGGCTAGTGATACGGGGGGGAATATTTACAGGTTTAGTGAAACCTGTTTGATACCAGTTTTGCTGGGACATGGGTGAGTCTGTGGGGGTGGGCGCCAACCAAGTCTTGCAGGATATTATTTGCTAGAGGAAAGGTACCTATTATTGTAGGGGAACCAGTTTTTTTATTTAAAGTTTCTTCTTTCTGGGCCAACTGGCTCTCCCATGTCAACTAATGAAAGTAAACGCGCTATCTGTAATTAAATTATTAGAGGAGATATGGTATTTGGGAGAAGAGGTATTCACACTACATGATATAATAATTTGTCGTATAGGTTTAGATCGTCTGGGTCAGCCCCTTGATCCAGAATATGCATCATTTTACATTGTAATGATTGGTTTAGATTTAAAGAGAGGTCTTGACATTTGGCCTACAATCTGGACGTTTTAGTAATATCATATAATTTAAGCTAATTATGTTTTTTATTAAATTAGAAACAGTTACTTCTTTTAAACAAACTGAACCACAAGGTAAGTGAGTGGTTATGAGGATGTTCCTCTTATTCTAGTCTTGATTAGTACTTCCATATGAGGGTCGCTGTCTTTTTCTAACAATGCCTCGTGTCAAGTTATTTCAAAGAATTGATCAACGTTGTGAGATCATTTTACATGATGGGTTTCCTAAAGGTCCCTTTTTTTTGATAAGACTCATTGACTTTTTACCATATTAGGAAGTTATATCTCTTGTTCATAATTATGGACGGTTGGAACTGTTGACAGTCAAGTGGTCAAAAAAAGTTATTGGATATCGTCAGGCACTAGAGTATTTAGCTAATGTATGGGGAGTACCTAAGAAATCACATGGTAGTCATGTGATAGACGTAGGTATATCATGTGAGTAGTATTAGCTGTACATGTATACTGTGGTTAAGTTTCTCAGGAAAAGATGAGAAAAATTTCCTTGACTTTTTATTACTTTATCCAAGCACGTACCAGGTATCCTAATTATTATACATTATATTATTACATTATTTACATGTAATTATGTATTATGTATACATTATATTATTTATTATGTACATGTAATTATGTATTATGTATATATTTTATTATATATATTATGTACATGTAATTATGTAGTTATGTATACATTATATTATATAACAATTGTCCTTTTTGTAATTAGACCATTAGCACAACAACAGTTTGACCTGTTCAAAAAGGAACCTTCATTTCATTGGTTAAATATGGCACCAAATGGTATAGAACTTCCTTGGATCTTGTTGCCAAACATGTCACTGAATGGTTTGTCTCTGTTTGTCCTCTGAAAACCTCTTTGTCCGAATGGAGTGGACAACTCTTGGCAAACACTAGTAAATGAAGGGTAGATGTTGCTATGGTAACCACTCTTTAATGTTGCAGACTCCATTAGAGAATGAACAGTTGAGAACATAGATCTTCAGAAGAATTAGAAAGACTTACCATATATGGTAGTCATGAAAACATTGACAAAACATTACTGATATAAGAATCACATACAATCAATTTATAAATAATAAACACCATAAAAATAAGATAATTTTGAAATTAAAAATGTTTTATTTTTAACATGATAGTACATTTTTTAATTCTTTGTCTTCTTTGTTGATTCCATGGTGGATAGTGTGACACAAATGGAGTTATCTGTTCGGAGGTACATTACTAGAAAGATCATTCACTTCTCCTCTTTCCCATGCCTTTTCAGCTTCTATCATATTTTTAGCATATTCTTTTTCCATTTGTTGGTGTATTTCAGTTTGTTGAGAAGTCAATTTGTCAATAATCCACGTTCTGACAACTTTCACATGAGAAAAAAGAAATGTGAACATCATTCAGACCAGCAAATTTCAACAGCATTACTCTCATTGCATACACTGCAAAACAACAACAATATTTAACTGTATAATGTAATATAGTTAACATGTTAACTATTAATATATTTATTATATAGTTTAATGTATAAAAATTAGAAACTGACCTTTTCCTGAAATTCGCTTGATGACAGTTCTCACAATATTTGTATTGTGTGGCATATGTGTCCCAACATTTTTGCACTGCAATGGAGGAAGATTCTCCTCAACCCAATAATTAATATGGGTAGCCATATTGCTCGGCAATTTATGCTTAAGACTATCTGGTGTTTTCTTAGCTTCTGTGGCAATGTTTTGGCTCACAATGTTTGGGAATTGTTCATAGCCATTAATCTTTTGTGAAGAGGGTTGTCCCACCCTTTTTAAGTCTTGAAGATTTTTCAAATCTCTAATTACATAGGTAATGTAACAAGATTTGTTCTTAGCCAAATCTAAAAGTTTCAGACTTTGACAGAAACCCAGCGTCAGCGGTAAATTAGAGAGAGAGTTATCACTTAATAAATATTGCTCTAGTTTTCTGAGTCTAACCAACAGAAGGTGGTAACTTTGAAAATGAGTCTTGTCCAATTTTTAGAACACGTAACTCCACAAGAGACCACAACTACAAAAATATCCTCTAAACATATTATTGAAGTAAACTATTTCTCTCTACCTGCAAGTTCTCTTTCAAGTTTCTCCAGGAGAGCGATTATTCCAGCTAAGTCAAGTTCAGTAAGGACATGTAATTGTTTTATACCCGCCACCAGTGGGGAATTCTGGTGCTACAATATACAATATGTGATCAAATGATACGACACAGTTAAACTAAAAATGACACACCTAGGCCATCTCCCATCCTCGTAGTTTAAATATTTCTAGAGCAGGAATACTGCAGTGCTGTGGAAGTAACTCTGCAAGTACTCTTCATAATCAAACTACAAATTAAAGGACAGAGAGATAGTTAAATAATATTTAGTGTGTTTGTACCTTCTCTCCTTCTAATAATAATGGATCAAGTGATGGATCAACTGAGAGCTGTATCCTTTGAAGTCTAGTATCATTTCTTTTTCTTTTTGTAATTGATGATTCAACCAACTAGCATATAACTGATATTTTGATGACATTTTATCAGGGTAAATCTCTCAACAAAGAAGTGGACATTAGTTGTGTAGTCATGTTGACTGACTGCATTCTCATGTCTATGGACAAACAGTAACCTTTTTATAGTCCCGCTAAGTAACTTGTGGTTACTAAAATAGAACACACTTAGTGCTTTTTTAGAATTACTTCCCTTCCCACTCAAATTAGCTATATCACGTGATAGATATGGCAGCTATTTGGTTTATCCATTGATGGTTCATCCAATGTCCAGGATAGGAGATGAAGTTTCTTGTAACAAGTGATGCCAATTCTAATATTATTTTAGTAGACAGCAAATCAAAGCAAGTAAATATGTACTTATGTTAATAAATATAATTATGATGTCATAATTTTAGAAAGTAGCATCAATTGAAGAATTGGTTGAAAGCATTGAAAAATAACCACATTCTGTTAAAATAGATAATGGTAATAATATTGTATTTTATGAAATATTAATGAGATTCATTATGTTCAGGTTTTCCTCAAGCATTTACTAAAGAAATCCTTGATGTACAACTTTATCATTAATCTTAATCTCTCTAATTATAAACTTTCATCAGATTTAGAGAGCCAATTTTCAGGTATTTTATAACCCCCACACATTAATTATATTAATTTTGTCATTTATTTCTAGTTTGGTCACATGGAGATCAATCTGACATCTCTGATACTTGACAACACTAACCTTAGACAACTTCATCCATCAATTGGCCAGTTACAAAACTTACAAGTTTTATCTCTACGATATAATCGACTTTATGACTTGCCAATAACTCTACGACTGCTTAAACATCTCTCCCCATCTAGACATCACTGGAAAATTTATTCCGTAGTCTTCCAGGAACCATTTTCCACCTTTTAAACTTAAAAACTCTTGATGGATTAAACGACAACCTTCTTGAACAAAACCCTAGCTGGAGTCATGATAATCATTGGATAATTTCTATACCTCCTCTAAAAAGTCAAAAATGTTCTCAAGAAACTGTCTCTAGTCTTCAGTCAATTTCATTGGAGCATGCCATAGGGCTAAATATTTTGGTTAATCTTTACCTGATCAATACCGTAATCAGTTGATAGCTAAGACAGTGTACTTTGACTCTCTGTAAGGGTTGTATGTCACCAGTTAGAAGAATAATGGCTAATCAAGAAACAGATGGACAAGTTTAATAATTGGGGGTTGAGTTTAATAACTTTTTTATGTAGGTTTCTTATCAAGTATGTCTGGTTCTATTTTTGGGAACTAAATCGTCCCTTTAAGTTCCTTACCTGTTCAGTAATTGTTCGAGAGAAAGTTATTTCAAATTTACAGCTTCTACAGCAACGATATACTGATGAGTGACCTCAGCAGGGCTCCCTCACCTGAAGTCAGTTAAAAGATCAACTGTAAACCCTGTAAAAAGATTCTTCTCATAGTGATGTGAAAGAGGAGGAGACCTCAAATGAAAGAATAACATGACATCTGGAAATAAATGCTGCTCTCATTAATTGCTGGCATGCATTATTGTTGTAATATATTATAAGTTTCATTACCTTCCCAAAAAATTTGACTAAAACTAAACAAAAAGATGTTACATTCCAGTACGTTATGTCATTCACCACTAGAATGAATGTAATAATATGATCTGGTTTTATTAGGACAATAATTAATATGGTTGGTTGTATTTTTTTTATTGGTATTTTAGTACAGTATCAATTACTATTGTTAGTGTTATTATTTGGAATTAGAAAAATTAATAGCATTTTATTGGAATAAAAAAGTATGAAATTAATAATCGCATAATATTATTTACGGTATACTCCTCCTACAAATTAAGAACAGTTTTTATGACCATATTTGGAAGTAGATCGCAACGTGTTCCTGCGGTCATTGCAGGCTCATTCTCTTGCCCTGTCTCTCCTTGAGCTCGCTAACCTGGAAAATGGCTGAAGAAGAAAATACTGGACAGCAACACGACATCAACGAAAAGTTGCTGCTCGATTAGCATGGATACGACAACAGAAAAAGTACGTGTATCCTGCCCTTGTTTTTCCTGCACTTGTTCTATTTTTGCACACACAATTGTTGTTTGAGGGACAAGATAATCTGTTTTCTACTATTTTAGCTGATATTGCTTGAGAACAATACCATAATAATATTTGTATTTAACATTGAATTAATTTCCTTTCTATTTCTCTTAGACATTACTGCCTGGTGCAACTCTCATTTGAGGAAGGTCGGCATTCAAATTAAGAAATTCCTGATCAGGATTTTTCGTGATGGGTTGACGTTGGCTACGGCTGCTGGAGGTCATTTGCTGGTGAAAAGATTCCCCTCGTGAAAGAGGGTGCAAGCTCGTGTGCACAGATTGCATCTCTCAATCAAGCATTGGAGTCTTATCGCCAGTAAAGGTGTTAAACTTGTTGGTATTGAGCTGAAGGTAATACCGCATTATGCCCTGTACTCACCAACTAGTTTGTTAATTGACCTTTCTATTCTATTACAGAAATTGTCGATGGAAACCTGCAAAGATGACATTGGGTATGATCCGGGACCATTATCCCTTCTTTTTTGCTATTCCAGATATCTCAGTTGAATGTTAAGTCATCATAATAGGGTTTGAATTTATCTAATTTTCATTCCTCTTGTTTCAGAGCTCTCTGCTAAAGGAAGGCCTCCTATTGTGGTGTCAAAGGAAGACGCAACCATACAAAACGTTAACGTTCAACAACTTTCATACTAGGTAAATGTAGTCTAAGGGCAACCAATGATTGCCCCTCCATGTTATTAACAGTTTAAGGAAAAAATCAACAAACCTGTTTATTTTCCTAAATAACATTGCCACTGTAAAGTTTCGTGTGTCAATCATAACCCTTTCACAATGACTTAAATAAACTCAATGCCATAAATTATAATAGTGGTAATTCAAGTTTGTGCCTCTAACTACATGTTACTAAATACTATATCACATATGTCTATTTGTTACATAACAGGTTCTACAAGCGGGTAAGTCATTGATTTCTTAACAAAATGTCTACTTGGCCTGTTCTTTATCTATTGTTAGCAAGCTAGCATTTACACACGTTGATTCGTGTTTATTTGCTATTATAACATGATATTTTATGTATTGTAAATATTTATAGCATAAAATATTTAATAATTTTATCATGCTTCTTGTTTGGACTAGTGGCTTCACCACTGCTTCTATTGACCATATATGATATAATCTAGCTACTTCTCTGTCAACAATGCTATTATTTATTATAACAATCACTTTTGCAGGATAATGAGGGATGACCCTTTATTTATTACTTAACTAAATTGTTTTTTTTTAGTTTCAAAGATGTCTAGCATTCTGTGCCCTTATCCATCGTCCTCGTCCTGATCTTATTATTGACCAAATGACAGCTTAAAGAAAGTGTGTATTATGTATATTGCATGTTAGTTTACATTCTTCTTATATTCTTCAGGGTAATGATCTATATAATCTAAACCTTGCATTGAGTAGCTGCGCAGAAAAGAGAAACCACCTTGATATACCTAAAATGTGGCTGCTGAGGGTAAAGTTGTCTCTAGTTATTCAATTAATAATCCAATATATTGTTTAGATATTCATGAGTCAGCTAAACCTGATGAGGCTCTATAATGACTTATGTTTCAGCTTATTATCATTGTGTTTTTGCAAGGGACAAAAAGCAGAGACTGCTGCTAAGAGAATTGGTAAAGTTCTCAACATTAACAGGGAGAATGAGCAGCTAATGGAACAGTATGAGAACAATGGCTAGCAATGTAAGTAGTTCAAATGCTTCTGTAATAATATTATGAGTTGACAGCTTTTGGAATGGATTTGCTCAAGTTATGGCTTGGTTGGAAGATCGTCTGGTGAGACCACTCTCCAAGATGCTCAGGTAAGTTGTGTGAGATCACATGATAACAATGTGATTTTTTTGTTGTCTGTCTTGAAGAATTCCGTCAATATGCTTTCCATTACAAAGCCACCTAAAGTGAAGAGAAAGGGAAACTTGGACTCATTTTCACACTCTCTACAAACTAAACTGAGGGTCATGAATCGTCCAGAATATGTACCATCAACGGGCAAATTAGTCTCGTACGTTCATGCCATGTAAATATCTATTATATTTTTGTCATTATGTGTATTTAGGATATTATGCTAGATGGAAGCACACTTGAGGAAGCCGAGAAAGATTATACGAAGAATTGTTCTTAATTGATTGCGTCGGTCATGTTATCAAACTTAACTTTAATTATAATAACTGTTAATGTCATATTTATAGTCCAAGCGTATTGGAAATTTTGGCTGACAAATTTAATCGCAAAGACTGAGAATATTGAAGGTTTGGGACTACTGGCAAAGATGATTGTTGAAACAAAATGATGATCTTGAGGAAGCCACCTTAGCGAATGAATTCAAGTAGACAACATTCAGAGAAATATATTCTAATATTAATTGTTTTTGATCCGGCTTTGCAAAAAATCCATCAGACCTTTGAGACAGATTTACAAGCTGAGAACAGTTAGAGTTGATGGCATTAGCTGCTATTGCTAATGAGCTAACGTACGTTACAGGAACAAGAAGTGTTTATGTATTATGTTATTATATAGTGAATTTAAACTATCATGATTGTGAGAGTGTTAACAAGCGTCTTGAGGGGACATACCGTCAACTTTTTGTTAATCTTCAAGATCTTTCAGAAGACAGAAAAATGCGTATACAAGTAAATACCATATATTATCTTAAAGATTACTTAATCTTTAAACAGACGGCCATTGAAAAACAACAACGTATTGATCACTGCGTCTGGAATTTGGGGGCCAAAAGAGCAGCTGTAAGTCTTCTCAAGAGAAAAACTCATACACTATTTCTCTCTCTCTGTACCATAGACATTTAATAACTGGATGGACAATGCTTTTGATGATCTTCAAGAGGTCCCATGTCTGTGATATATTTGCTGAAAGCTGATGACTTGATTGATAACCATGATGTGGAAGTCTACACACTTGACCCAGTTGTGAAAGTCCAAACCCACCCCACCTAGCTAGTCAACAATATGAAGTAACTCAACTCTCTTGTTCAAGAGATGGCAGATCTAGGTAGCACTGATAATCCTTATTACCACACTTACACCTGAGGTAAGGAAATTCCATTGACCATTCTAAACATGCCTTCCTGCTCTATAGGGTGTTTATGAGAAATGGTGTCAACCTCCTTGATGCTGTACCTAATTCGAGATGTTGTTCTGGAAGAAACGAACTCCAAAAACAAAACCGTAAGAACCACACCCACTGACCACATCCACCCTAACATTTTTCTTCTGACGATAACGAGATCTTAACGAGAATCTTCGATAAAGCCAACTCTGGGGGCTTTTTGCAGCTAAAGCCTTAAAACCAGGCTGCTGGGCTTATATTGATGCCAAAAATGCTGAACCTTTCTGATTCTAAAGATCCTTCCAAGGGAAAACAATATCAGGGATTCCAACCAACTCTTGAGGCAACGCGCAACTTCAAGCTCCCCCCCCTAAACCCATCCTTCCAGGAAGAAGTCCCCCCCCCCGAAAAACAAAAAAAAAAAAAAAAAAAACCAAACCCCACCACACCACCTCATGTGAAGCTGCAACCCCAAAAAACCACCGATTGAATCAAGAAGGTTTGTCTTTGTAATCCACACACCAATACCACGTAGTGAGGTACAAATGTTTTTTTTTTTAAAAACTGTTGTTTATTGATTATAATCATTTAGAAGAGTTCGTTCTGCTTGGCGTCAACCAACATGAACATTAGACGAAGTATTAATGAGATGGAGAACAAATCTTTTCGTGATACGATGGGACTCACTGAAGACCACTTAGAGAATTTTAGAGCCTCATTCAACCATTATGATAAAAGATTACTCTGACAATGGACAAAAATGAATTTCGTTCATGTCCCTGTCTCTTGGTTATGATTTGGGAACAGATCCTGTAAGTGTATTTATGATATTAATGAGTAGGTATATGACCACACCTCTGTTAGACAATGATCCTTTATTGGAGACCGTCTATTTGCCTCAGTGTGATCCCAATGCTACCGGTTATGTTACATTTGAAGCATTTTTAGATTTCATGACTAAAGAAACAGTCATCATGACACCTCAGAACAGTTATGGACTCCTTCAAGATCTTGGCGTGGAGATAAGGTAGACAAGTATTATTGGCTCAAATAATATCTCTGTTTTCGTTAGCCTTTTATTACAGAGGCGCAGCTGAGGGCAAGCTTCCTCCCCAACAGGCTGAGTATTGTATTGCTCGAATGAAGCCTTATACTGGACTGGGGCTGTTAGAAGGAGTCACATGGACTACGACAGTCTTTTCGTCTGCTTTTATTTGGACAGAGTGACTTTAAAACCAGCCGCAGTAGTAATGCTGGCTATTGGGTAGTAGTTAACTCAAATTTAAATGTAGTTATTTTGTATAGAATCGTCTTCTTTTCATTGAGAGTTTGTTCTTATTATTGTGTTTTTATGTCACTTTTGGATGGAGTTAAATTGATTATAGTTACTTTTTAAATTTCTTGATTAATTCTTTTTTTTGCCCTTAAAAAGAGAGTAAGGTATGTGTTTCTTCCCAATTGTCTTGATTATTCTTTTTTTTGCCCTTTTCTTCCCAAAATTTGCTATTAATAGAACTTCATGTGTATGTAATAATGATGTCATTTGTGAGCATGCGACAGTAGAGCGTAGTATACGGAGGTAACCAGAAGCATATACGGCAAATAGAAAATGGCTGTCTAATAAACTTTCTGTTTTTAAGCACTTTCCAGATCTGCCTGTCTCCCGTGAAACACTCGGCTCCTCTTCAGCAAGAATGACTCGCTACGTAAAACTCAATACTCATTGACTAAAAGCTTATCAGGACTTCTTTCTATACTCTCTGGTATAAAATCGTTCTTTCAAAGTCCAACCCTCTTTTCAACCAAGGATGGGTGCGTTTTAGAAAACCTAAGAACAGAGAAGACATATCATCCTCAGGTGAGGGTTATGGTATCAGATATGCTGTTTCTGCCTATGCCCTGGAGGCTGGCGGATGGAGCGGAAGATGCCCACGGTATGGCACTACAGAATTCAAATTAAAAATTGGATTTTTTGGTTGTTTTTTTGATGGAGTTTTTTTTTTTTTTTTTTTTTTTTTTTGGTTTGTTTTTTGGGGGGATGGTCCATGTTTTTGTTGTTTTTTTGTTTTTTACTAAAGTCTCGATGCATTGTGCTGAAAATTATTGACGTCCATCTTAGAGTGTCTAGAATCTGAAAAAAATGAAGGAAATATGAAGAATATTCTGTAGAGAAAGTCAAGGAGGCTGTCCATGCCAAGGCTTTTACAACATATGATAAAAAAATTCATGAAGACCCCCATTGTGGGCAATGGCGAGAATCTAGTGTACTACTGCTATAGTGGTCATGATCTCACCCACACAACATTTCTGGGCCAATTGTGGGCGACTCTCTGAGGGATTATGTGTAAAGCAAAATAGTCTAGCGTTTGCTACGACAGATCACAACCGTACGTTGTTCTCTGAAGAAAGGATAGAAAAGGCTGGCGGGACGGTTATGAGCAACCGTTAATGGTTCTCTAGCTGTATCAAGTGGGCTCTAGGAGATTTGATTATAAACGAAACAATTTAGATCCCACTGCTCAATTGGTTTCTCCAAACCTGACATGACAGTTTAGAGAGGATTATAGTCAAGATGAGTTTTCTATTATTACTTGTGATGGAGTTTTGATATTCATGTCTAATGAAAGAGGTTGTGACTTACGAATACAATCGATTGGACACTAACGTCAAATTTAAGTCAAATTTGTAATGATCTTATTGACAGCACTGCTTACACAAAGTAATCATAAAATAATTCATAGTTGTTTAATATTTTCTCTCCTCTCTCTCTCCTCTTTAGAATAGCAGAGATAATATGAGTGTGATTTTAGTTGTCTTTCCAAGTGCACGCCCAAGTATCACAGGAAGCTATTGAACAAGTAATTTTTGTTTCTTATGGATATTAACAATAAACTAATTTCATTGTAACAGGAAAACAATTACAACAGAGCAAAGGAAAAATTTGTTATCGGAGGCTAAAAGGTAATAAAGGGGTGTGGTCATAACATTAATGATGTGAATATTCCTTTAGAATAGTAGATGCGGCTTATGGATCCTTTGGAAGTTGAGGAGAAGTATGTGATACAACAATTACACATTATATTACCTCTTCTAATTACTATTTGTTGAAAGTAAAGTGACCAATCATTAGTTTATTTTACTGTGATGCTTCACTTCATTTTAATAGAAGGCCATATTGTTGCTGGAGAAATTGCAAGATAAAACAAGTGAACATTGAGAAACTGGAAATGATCTTAAAATGATTCCTTATTACTGGTGGTCCAAGTGAGGCTAAGTATGGCACCTCCAGAAACTAACAGTATATACTAAAAGATGAGATATGGTCAATTAGAAACTTGATGGAACATAGCCTGAGGAAGAAGTAAGTGGGGTGTGGTCATTAATGGGTGGTGGTTTACATATAGCTTTGCTCTAGTATCACTTCTTATGATCGTCGGCTCATGAATCTTGACTTATGGTATTGAAGAGGACGATGACATATTAATCTTGATGGCTAACCTCTAGTCTCTATGAATAAGAGAAGTCAATTGAATAGAATTGAAGATTCTAGTAAAGAATTACCAATACAATAACTGATCTCACAAACTCCCCAGAGCGACCAACAGACCTAGACGCCTCTGTAAGCAAGCAACATAAAAGCTGTTACTTTAGTAAACATAGTTAATATAACTAATATTATATTATAAGTGGTAGCCTTTTTTTTCTGGTGTGTATGGTCTTCTTTTACCACCAGCCTCTCTTCTTTACCTGTACTTTGTTGGGTTTGACATCCTTGTAAGGAAGTCCACCACAATTTAAAGTAACACTTTTTATTGACACACATTATTATAATCTGTATTGTTCTCCCTGTCATGATTATTTTGTGTGTGTGTTTGTTATGTAAATAATAAATATGAATCGACATTTTTGATAAGATACACCAAATGTGTCATCAGTGGTGGGTGTGGTCTCGTTGTTCTAATTTTGTTCTTGTAGTCTTTTTTTGCTCTTCAAGACGATAGATATTTTCTTGTTTACATTGCGTCTTTCTAAATCTCTTTTACACTTCTTTCATTCTCTAAATAATGGACTCCATTAAGTTATGACCACACCCCCTATTATTACTAACTTTTCTATCAGCTATTTGACTTTGGTGTACAAAAAATACCATACCAACAGAAAATGCCCCAGCTACTAATATGTAAGCATTGAGCTTTTGACATCTTTAAATATTACTTTCAGTGCAAGCATAATAAGAGAACTATATGGCACTTGCTCTCTACAGAGCTTGTTTTTGAAGGACAGCAGCTGACATTCCAGTATTCATACAACATTATATCAAAATTGAAGTGAGAATGAATAATAATTATATTCTAATGTTTTGAGATCCTTTGTAGATACAATGTACGAGAACTATTTTGAATTATATCAATACGAGGATGACCTTTAGTTGTAGGAGCTAATAATTAAGAGAGGTTGAAACATGTTGCAAACATTTCGTTCTTTTGGCAGACATAGACCAACAAAGTTTAGATGATATGTGTTATATATTGGCCTCTCCAGAAAGAAAAGAAAAGCAGCTATGACTTGCCAACCCTACCTTATTTGAAACATGATCAACACTCAGAATTTTGAATCAATTGGTAAAACACTGTCTTTATTCCTTGCCAGCTATACGGACTGTATAGTAGTATTCTTTGATGAATGGAACGACAATTTTCTAGTCACGACATTTTTGTGGTTTAACTCACAGGTGAAACTGTCCTTTTAGTTAATATATATGAATGTATCTGATGTTAAGTGATTCTCAATTAATATGTATTATTGTACAGTCCAAAACATGGAAACAGATGTTTATGAAAGGTGGTCAAATTCAATAACAAATGATATATAAACATCCTTTCGACTGATTTGACAATAGCAACTTAAAAAAATTTGGCTGATGCGCTAAATTTGAAACGATAGAAACTACTAACGCTATCCATCAAAGGTAACTACTACTACGCACGTGGAGTAGTTATTGTAACAGGCGATTACCAATATGACCTACATGGGATTGATTGTAATTTGGGTAATAAAAGTAGAGTAATTAAAAGTTCTTCAGATATATTGGTTTTATCAATAGATAAATAGTGGAGTCAGGTACAACAGAGCCACAACTGAAAAGTGTCTGCTAGCTCAGTAACCTCAGTTGGTTGTAACTAGTTCAATTGTTGTGTTAACAAGAATGGCTGCTCATTCAGGAAATTATATGCCCAGCTGAGATCTTTGTCCTTCCAGGGACTTTACTCCTTCAAGAGTTACGTCGGATCTCTAGCAATCTATTCGTGCAGCAGCATGATCCGTTGTTAAATCGCGCCGTATAATCCAAACAATCAACGAACGCCCCCTTCGCGGAGTGCAACTGACAGTCGCCGATAGCCTGAAAGGCAAAATATATTCAAGTGGATTTCTCAGGCAAAAGTAAACGAAGACGCTCACAAACGCTCTGCCAGACAAACTTAGAAGCAGTTGTTAGGAACACGATTATACTACAATTAGGAGGTCCACACTTCAACTCGGAGCCCCTTTGCTATCTCTGAAAATAGAAACGTTACAGTACGTGTTCGTCCAAGGACTACCGTTGCACTTTTGGTTAGCGAAGGATCATCTTCATTGTGATAGGGTGGAGAGATCGATTTCATTTTCTATTGGCTGTTGATAATAATTCCCTATTTTATTCGACAAACTTCTTCACCAGTACAGCAGGCAAGTAGCCAAGAAGAACTGACATTGTTGAGCTCACATCCCCATACTTTGTTGCATCTAAACCATCAAAATGGAAAAATCAGACAAGAGAAGGATTCCAAGATATGACATGAAAGCACTCAATTAAAGAAGATATAAACCTTCAGTAAATCATCACTTACTATCGTTACAGTGCTACGGGTATGATCGATCAGAACCTGACCAACCTGTAGTCCAATTCTTCATAGCAGACACTCACAAGAGCATCCCACTGCCTGATTTCTTTGTTATCTCTCTTCTTTATAATCATCACCTTCTCCATTCCTCTCTCTCGTCATTCCTAAACACCAAAACAATCAATCTTCTCTATGGAAAAAGAACATTAAAGAAAAGAGTCATCCAGCTCGTCTTCGTAGCATAAGTATTAATAAATCCAACACTAATCATAGCAATAGCACAGAGAACTTTTGACATTCAGAGCATCTCCTATTTTGCATTCAAGAAAATTAGTGAACAGCCGTGTCTCCTCCTCTAGCAATCCTAACTTGTCAACTATTATAATGAAAATCACCACCTCTGATACTGTGCTACATAAAAGTTAGAGTATCATCCAACATTTATATTATCTGATGCTGGACAAGAGATAGACATTTCAATGTGAACTATTTGGGCAGTCGTGATATGATCGATATATCGGTTGTGTTGATGAATGCGCGCGGCAAATTATAGATCCTAAATCACCCTTCAAAATAAACTTGTTGATGTAATTGTTTATGTGATGTCTGAAAAGATTCGATCTTGTCTTGTCCTCCAAAATTTGGTCCTCTATTTAAAAAGTTTCTCTGTCAACGAAATCATGTCTGTAAGTCAAAGGTTCAAAGAATAAACGTCTTGTGGGTGTGGTCATATGGAAACCTAAATCTATACCAGTGTGTCCTTTATTTCGTTGTTTCACCACTTACTTTCAAATGCTTTAATGGAAATCAATTGCTTATGTTTCATCAGAATTATGAGGAAAACTGCTCTTTACAAATAAGGAATTTACAAAACTATATTATTCAAATTTAATTACAATGTAATAAGCATCATTTCCATATATGGTATGTATATTGTAGTTATTTTATGAGACCATTTGGCAGCTATTTTTAGTACTACTTTAAAATAACAATATTGTTGTTGTTTTGTCATCATTACTGGCTCAACTTGTTTGGTAAAGGTTACGTAGTTAGACTATACTTTCCTCTAGAGTAGCTAGACTGTCCCTTACATAGGATGCACTGGTGAGATAACTAAGGTTATATGTTCACCTCTACTATTATGGTTATTTTGGAAATACCTGGAAACTGTTACAAACACAATTGATACATTATTATTGTAATATTTTAGGTTGAGGATACAAAATTTGAGTGAAGATCCTTTAAAATCAAAGATTCAGTCTCTGCCAGTTCAGGATCTGAGGGAGATGTGATATCTTTACTAGACTCTCCTATACCTCCTCCAGTGACAAGTTGGAAAGTTTCTCTGCTGTCTATATTGGAAATATCAAAGCTAGTAAACATCAGAATGTTAGTGAAGTTATACAGAAGACATTGACAGGAACTAAGACCTTCAAATTCAAGCAAGTTACGGTCCAACTGAGTCTCTCTCAAGTTCAATTCATAGATGTTTCATGTGACTTAATTTATCAATGTCATGACACTAGTCTAATTCAAGCTATAGAATATTTCCAGATGATAGGAGGTATATTTGTTATATAATGAAAAGAAAGTACCAAATTATTAACAGGTAAAGTTTAAGCTGCATAAATCGAGATATTTCTATTATGTTAACAAGGTCATGTACCTATGGTGTAACAACACTGTAAATGTCAGATCTCTAGTCTCTTACTTACGACAGGCTTGTCAATTTTCTTATCAGAACAGATCAAAGGTTGATCCTACAATTAATGACTTTGATGAACTAGATGTAAGTTAATAAAACATTGTCATGTGACTTTATGATATTATACTAGAGTTCAACAAAATCTCATGGCTTCATGTCTCGATTACGATCATTCAAACAGTCTAAAGCGCTCTTCCTCTGCCCGTCATTACTCTTCCTCTCTTTTCAATCATACGTGGGTAGCCCTCGCATAACCCCCTCTTATTTAGATGTCCCTCGTAAAAAAAAAGATTTTGTCACAGTACCAAACAACAGTTGCAGAATTTTCAGAAGAAGATTTGTAAGTTCTCAGTCAATTATGCTTCCGGTACAAGTAATCTAATGGGACCATTTCTTCTATAGTATTGTTCAAGCATTAGAGGCATTTCAAGAGGGCGGAGTTTCTGCTGGAATGGCAACAATAACTAAGAACTGTGTCAGTATGCATATATCATTACTGGGCATCAACTTGAGTGATAAAAATCATAAAATGTTTGTTAGTCGTCATTATCCTAGTAAACAGATTTTAGGATTTGGACAACATCCAATAACAGATGGTGTATATTTTGGATTTGGTACTTATCGTCCTGGATTTGCTGATCAAATTAAAGTTCATGTTTTTCTGACCCTTCACAACAAATTGTAAATCAAATTATGGATGGAATTGAATATTGGCTACAACTTAATCCATCTACTTCATAAACACTTTTATTGTTACATATAATTTTTGTTTAACAAATGTTTAATAAAAAATACACACTAATAATTAACAAATACAGAACAATTAAATACTAGCAAGAATTAAATACCCTATTTAATAACATAATAAAGTATATTTATTATAAAGATTATGATATTTTTAGATAGTTAATACTAACTTAGCAAGTTATAATATGCACATTTTTGTGATAGTAAAACTTCAATAAAGTTAGTGTATTGATGGAACAGATATTATAAGATAATTCCTCGTTAAAGTTTATTCCACTACTAGTGAAGTAATCATATTCGTTCACTATTTCGAACATTCTTAATTTGTTAATGAATAATTATGATCAATATTTGTGTTGTTATTAATAATTTTTGTACAAAAGTTATGTCAGTAATTATATGGGTGTGGTCGTGATAAATTTTTCCAGAAGTGATGAAGTTTTATTATTACATCTGATTTTGTTATCGTTTATTTTATTTTCTCAATCAACTATTTGTCGATATAATGTATCTGTCGACTCGTTCTCGTCAGCTTCCTCGTTAAAAACAAGATGGAGGACCGCAGCTTCTCTACACAGTTGGAAAAAGTTTCAGAGAAAGCTTTTTTGGTACAACATTGAACTATGAGAGGCTGAGTTACACAATATCTGATATGTGAGATATTTATAAATTATTCAAATATATTAATATTATTTTAGTTATCAAGGTACAACTTTTTTAGTAGTGGGGCCTTTATCAGTCGCATCTCTTGACTATCTGAGCAACATTTCCTTTTTAGCCAGTAAGGACACAATTGTTATTATAATAACATTGTCGTTATAATAATTATTCCATTTAGCATTGGTTTTTTTTGCTGGCAATATTTATGCCTTTAAATATATTTTATTATTTGGTGTATCTTGAGAAATGTAATCAAGTTGATAATGACAGGGAGACAGGAGATGAGGATCACAGAAGACATCTTCCTTTCTATCTCAATTTGCTACATGGCTCACGGGAAGTTGTGTCATTATTTCATTGTTATTATTAATAGTTTTTTGTGATAACACTGTGTGTTTGGTATGGAGAGAATAAATCATAGTTTAACTGGTTCTGCTGAGGTTATCAATGAAACATTACCACTGGTAAGACCCCTATAATTATGTTTCAATTATTATTGTTTATTGGTTTTAGTTAGTAAAACTTCATCAAGACTTTTTATCTACTGTAAATGATAAATTAATTGATGACGTTGTTTATCTTAATAATTCTATTTACACTCAATTAATAAAGTTGAGTTTAATTACTAGTTATATTTCAGGGTCAAATCTCTTTCTGTAGCCCCTTTCCCTGCCAATATATCTTCCAATATAAAGTTAACACATTATCATGATATCTCTCAGCTTTTCTCTAATGTAAGATTTTATCTTTATGCATCCATTACTAGCTGTTGTCCATTGTAGATATCTCTTAAGTTATCTGGAGTAGATGAAGCATTCTATTCAATTCAAAGAATAACTACATTTCAACAGACATTGCAGTCTCTCTCATGGACTAATTTAATATCTAATATAACACAATTAATACAAGTACATTAATAATTGTTTTGTCTCTATATTACTCTCTCTCTCTCTCTCTCTCTCTCTCTCTCTCTCTCTCTTCTCTCCTCTCTCTCTCTCTCTCTCTCCCTCTCTCTCTCTCTCTCTCTCTCTCTCTCTCTCTCTCTACTAGACCTGTTCTGAGTTTACTAATAATTTTACTAACCAAACTACACTGTCTTGGATAACTTGTCATTCTCTTGTCACTAATTCCTCACTCTATCTCCCACTATCCTCCCCCACACTTACCTCCACACTCCCAAACATCACAACATTACAATCCCTAGAGACTGTACTATATAATGTAATGAATAGAACTACTTCATCATCACTTGACCAAGAGAGAAATTATTTCAGTAATTTTCTTACAATGATGGTAAGTAAACGCCACAAAACACAGAGACATTCTTATATTTATTATTAGGAATATATATATCTAAAACTATCACCTTAGCTTCCTCCTCATACATATCTTCAATTACTGACAACTTGTTTGCTATTGGTAATAATATTCATAGTCAGTATGGTGATATTACTTATGGCTGGCCTTCTTCGCAAGATGTAGTTGAGTATTATCTTGGACCTGGGTTAGTACATTACACCCCACTGATATTAATTGCATTAATTTACAGATATCTTTTAAATTGGCAAGAATTTCATTATGTTGCAACAGTGGCATTCTCATTAGCTTTAATTGTTCTTGTGGTAGGTGTGGCTTTGGCTGTTGGGCGTGGTCTTATTAATATTGGAGCTATCTATAAATATGGTGAAGATGAGAGTTATATTCGTAGTAGCCATCAAGCTGCTCTGACATTGAGAAAGTTAGTCACATGACTGTCACATGATTTTTATTGTTATGATTTTAGACTTGCAATATGGATGTCTATATCGGGAATAGTCTCCGCCTTTTTTTTCATTTTTCTATTTTGTTTTGGCTAGTCTTGTTGGACGAACTTGTGTCCTCATAACAATTATACTGAACTAATTAGTAAGTATCCCCCTATATAATTAGATAATAATTGTATTTTATAGGTGATTTAATTGATAATAATGACACATGGGCTGGTAGTTATCCATTAGGAACTGTCTATCATCATCAACCATTATATCCATTGACATTACAATCTGTTCTTACTGCCTGTTCTAAAAATAGCTCGTCTATAAAAGCATTACAGTTATATGCACCACTAAATTTAAGTCACATCACCTTGACGACCATGCAGTCTGTAAGGAAAAGATTGTTGTTTTTTTATTTTACTCCTTTTAAAGGAAAATTTTATAACTGAAATGAATCAGTTCCAGAATCAGTCTTAATCTCAACCTATTCAGTTCTTGGAAACCAGTCTTCTTAAATCGGCATTAATTCAATATCAGAACATTAAAATGGTCTCATGTTAATATCAGTGATCTCTTTCAGTCTAATTTTGGAGGAATTACTTTATTACAACAATTAATAACTGACTTAGTAAGAATGAATTAAAGATGGATGGACTGATGAAGAGAGGATTAAGGATGAATGCAATGCAGACAATATATGATGGAGTTTCTTTTCTATTACAGAATATTTCAAGTGCCAATGAAACACATTATTTTTCAAGTGTATTTTCACAGTCTCTAAACAATATATTATCTGATCTTCCCACACTTGTGGTGTGTCTGAATGGTACGACATGGCACGCCTCCAGGCTCAGTCCAATGTATCTCTGGTGTCACAAGTTTTGGAACAGACGCATGACATTTCAGTATTGATAAATATGTCAGAAAATTTAGAAAATACTATCCGCAAGACAATTTATAATACCATAAAACAAAGTATGTTTTTCTAATTATAAGTACACGACTAACAGTTAGTTTTTTTTAGTTACCCTATCAACAGCTACTAATATTACTCATCAATTAGAGGGATTTATCTCTCGTACACACCACATGATAACATGTGATTCTGGTACATGTTATCCAGTAACTGAAAAATATGCTCAATTTAGTATTTTGGTCTGTACCAACTTAATAACTGGTCTTGATATTCATTGGATGTCATTAGCAATACTCTTTATCATTATATTAATCGGTATCACAGTTATGTTAATATTAGCAAGGTACATGTAACAACTATATGTGTTTTCTTATATTATTACTCTCTCTCTCTCATGTTAGTCGGTTATTGAATGAAAAGATTTTAAAAAGTCAGAGATCAAATAGATATTTATAATTTCTCTATTACTGACCAAATTCTCTCTCAAACAGTATGTTATTTATTCTAATAAAACAATGTGACATTATATTATAGGCTGGAGTTCTGTGGTTGTCTGTGGCTTTTGCTATCAATATTTGGCTTGTGGTTACTATAGCAACAGACGAATTATTTACTCAGAAATGTCCACTACTGGGGAATGTTGTATTGGATGTACTTGGTGAGTATCCATCCATTTATAAAATTATTCATCCATTGACATCTGTAAATTTATTATTACAAATCTGTCCATTAGGGGATCTGGTATTGTATTTCTTGTCATTTCTTTCCCAGTTGGCTTTGTTCCTTAGATTTTATCAATGGATATTGTTACATAGAATACGAGGTAAGGAGGCAATGTTCTCATATCCTTATCTCCTCCCTTTAATTAATAACATAGTGTTCCAAGGATCACGAGTCCAGCAAATTCAACGTTTACTGGTTAACACGAATTAAAGCCACATTGTTTTATACACATCTCAGTTTTGTTTTTTAGTTTGGTACGTCTATTGACCACACCCACTTTAACATTGTATTCATTTCTATTATAGCATATTCCTTTTTTGGCTATTGCTGGAGCATATACAAGTGGGCGTGGTCTGTTATCAATAGCTGCTCTTTCCTCGTTGTCAGTTTCACTACTGGGAATAGTTTGGTTCTTGATCATCTTAATAAAAGAAAAGAAACAATTACTACCTTACATGAGTTTATTACAACAAAAATTGGCTCAGTGTTGTTGCAGTTTGGAGAGCAAAATTAATGCCTTCACCTCCTGTCTCCACTACTGCTGGTCCTAATAACACTGTTCCTAGTGCTGTTAATGAACGTGGGCAAGTAGCTAGTGGTTCCGATCATTCATATGAATATCGAGACGAAATTACTGGTGATGTATCTCCCTTGCCGGCATATGGACATGTTTCCACTTTACCTCATGTGCCTGAAGTAGACGAAGAAGAAGAGACTGTGTTTGGTCCTGACTCACATGCAAGACATGAAATTGAAGAAGAGGGTGCGGCTATACAGATGAAGCTCCACCCCCTACTTATTTACATTATGAAATGCCATATCCAGTACAAGATGATGATATAGTGGTAGAACCAGCTGTTGTTAAGGTAAAGAAAAATATCAATATTATTATTATTATTACATATAAAATGTAAAGATACCATCTCGTTCATTGGATCGGAGATTAAGTGATTTAGAAAGCAACTTTGCAGTACTTCAGAGACGAGAAGATGCTATTCACCATACCAATGGTGTAGAGGTAGCCAACTCATGGAGATCAGATGGTGATAAATCAAATCGTAGTAGTATATATACCAGTCAATCCAGTATGACTGGATCTGAATTGCCATATTCATCATCTCATATTCCTGGTTATACTAGTACTGATGAATCTTCAACAAACAGAGTAAATAATGAACACACAAATGGATTATGAATGGATACTTAAATCTCTTACACACTATAGGATGGTTTAGATGGATACGATTCTTATGACAGTGATAACCCATACAGTTATATTACACAATTTTGGTGGAATCAGAGTGGTAAATATAAAATTACTTTGTGTTTGTATAATTAGAATATTCTTTTTGTCCCTTATAGGAAGTATAATATATTTACAATAATACTGGCAAATTACAGTGTTATATATCAGTTTTTTTTTTTCCTCTCCCTCTTTATTGATGAATGATATTTCTTTTCTATTAATCTACGTCTCTCAGCTTTTCTTTTCCTAAAAATAAAATACAATTTATTATACATTGGAAAAGAGGGTATATTGGAACATACAGTAATTGGATTCTTGCTCTAGTTAGTTTCAGAAGGACCATGAGGAACTTGTGAGGCTTCCACTAATAGAGTGTGGAGTCTTTTAATAGCATCTTCAAGATTTTGATGTTGACTTCGATAATATTGAGAGGATATGGATGAATTCTCCAGATTTATTAATACGATTTTTTACACTAAAAAATTTTTATTAGAAAACCTAAAAAATTATATCTTGCCAATTTTTGTAGTCGTTCTTTAACTTGTGGTACTATCCAGTCAGCTGATTCAACATGGAACCTAATTTCAGCTTTAGTATTTACTGAAAATATCAATAGAGTACACATTAATATAAGTGATTTATAGCTTACATTTGTTGACATTCTGACCTCCTGGACCACTACTTCGAGAATAAGTGATACTTAATTTATCTATTAAAATAGTTACAGATTATTATTATTATTATTAATAACTAGTCAGTCACCTCTTGGAATAGGACCAATAAATACATCTGCGTCATTATTATCGGAGCAATACTTGAACAACGACAATATAATATTATACGTATATATATTAATATTAATATATATATATATATATATATATATATATATATATAATTTTAAACTTACTCTCCATGGTGTGGTGACTACCTTTAAATGTTGTATAATGTAAGTACTTGAGAGAATACTTCGCATCAATTTGAAATGAGAATAAAACAGCCATTTTCAGTAACCTAATATTAACTACATTCATGAGTTAACCCACAAGAGTAGAGCAGACCAAATGTGTTCTTGGCCTTTAAAGCTCTCAATTTATGTTTTTTAATGATAAAAGACACTCAGCAGTAGGTACCTAATATTAAGGACATGAAAGTGAAGATATGTGTTTAATGAGATTCATAATCGACACAGCGCGCCCCACAAGGGCATGAAGACAAAATCTTACGTACATATAAAAGGAAACCAAACAGTCATGAGTGCCAGTTGTGTTGTGGGCCAGCGTTCTGCAATGCATCAGACCTCTGAGATGGTTACCAGCATACTCTACGGAGTAATCCGAAAGGCCGACTAGGATAGGGCTGGTAGTCTCCCTTTAAACGAGATGAGGCTGGTGTATTTGTGGTTCCCGGTTCCTGAATGCGACATTTCCCTAAGAGCTGGAATCCCGTACGGCTGGTTTTAAGTTAGGCGCGACGCTCCAGCCAGGATTACCTCGCGAAGACGAGGGTTACCAAGCCAGGTGGCGGTCCCAGCTAGCAATAGCAGGGAATCCTGGAGCCTAAGTGGAAGCCTGAGTGGGTGAGCGAGTAGGAATCGTTTGGGCAACACACCAAGGGTTTTTTTTTAATAAATATTAAATACTAGGTTTTCATTATTATTTTAATTTTTGCTGTTAATTAATTATACTCTAATAAGTGAATATTTTATATAAGAAAAAATTACTATCAATAATAATTAGAAATGCAATCTTGTACAATTACTTAAAAAACAGCTGCTATTAATAAAACTTGTTGATCTTATAAAATGAGTGCTATAGAAGATATCAGTAGCAGTAGTAGTGATGAAAGTGATGATGATCTAACTGATGTAGATACAGCAGATAGAGGTAATGGTTTTCCTACATCTGAAGACTTGGATGCTGAAAAAATATTAAAGTAAAATATATAGAATATTTGCTCTCAGCAATTAAAGATATAATAGAAAAGAAGAGAGAGAGTTGATAATTACAAGTGGCAGTTCTTTTCACTTATTGTGTTTGAAATAGTTAATTCTAAAGCTTTTAGTTTTGGAATTCTTTTCGTGATCCATGTAAACACAATCTTTATTGGAATACACACATCACATAATGTAGTTGCTAAAGCAGGTTAGTATTGACTGGTCTTTTTGTCTTAACATTTAATGCATTTAGAATGGTACTTGAAATTTGGTGACATATATTTTTCTTGCAATCTATATAATGGGAGTTAGCAATGAAGTGCTATGTCTGGCGTTTCAAATACTTCACACAAATGTGGAATCTTTTTGGTAAACTCATTACTGTCATCACTAACTTGAACTATATTGTAGATTTTGTTATTGTGGTTGCCAGCTTTGTGGATTTTATGATACCCTTTAATAGTACAGAACATGGCAAACTTTAATGCCAAAGTTTTCAAAGTGTTGAGGGTTTTTCGTGCCATACGAGCACTAAGAGCATTGAGAGTTTCTTCGAACAATAAGGTACTGTAATAATACAATTTTATATATTATAATAATTGTGTATCAGATTTTTGAAGAATCTTCAAATTATTGTTTTTCAGCTGTCCTTCAATCTATTCCAGCAATGGGTAGTATAATCTTATTAATATCTCTAGTACTGGTGTATCAATGTAGAGTAATTGAATGAATGGAAAATGGATGGATAGATACAATAATGGAAATTGGTTTCCTTGACTAGAAACTTTAGATATATTTGCTATTGTTGGTCGAGGACTGTATTCTGATGTTGATCCAGAGAGATTTGGGAATTTAGCAAAAGCCTCTTTTACTCTATTTCAATTAATAACATTAGATGATTGGTTCTTCGTGTATTCTGATATAATTGAGAAATTCCAAGTAATAATATTATCTAATGTTTTAATTTATTGTCTGTTCTTTAGATTATCAACATATCCTTCTTTATCTAATATCATTTATAATATTGGAGACCTTCATCTTTATCAAGTGACATATTTTAATGTTATAATTTTTTTTATTTTGCTAATATTTAGTTTATTTTGTAGCAGTTATTGTTGATAACTTAGCTAGGACACAAGCTGCTATTAATACCTCTAAAAAAACTTCATCTATATCACAACATAAAGTAAACTAGAAGACTATATACTGTAATATTATTATCTCTTCTCTTTAGTCTGATTACGACAGTGAACTCCATCTCCCAAAAGGTAATTAATACTAAAATTTGTAACCTGTTAGCTGTACATAGCTATCCTGTATAACAGGTTATAATTATAGTCATTTTGTTCATTAAACTATAGTTAATTCTCATTGTAAAACTGGCAGACATCTTATGTCTTTGATCACTGAGAAGTCTCCTCAGAATATAGAGGACTATTACCCACCAGAGAAATATACAAAAAGTAATTGATATAATTATTACAAACTATTATTAATAACCATTTAGAGAGCGTCATTGTTTACAACAATACTGGCAATTATTGGCTTTGTCTTGAACATCATCTACAAACTGGACAAAATTGTCAAGACACATTAAATGAATTAATTGACCTTGTAGATTTTGCAAAAAACTAAGATTTATTTATGTTGTATATATTAAATATGTATGAAGTGTTATCTGATAAATCAACATAAAGATTATAATATGATGACAAATAAAAATTTTGTAAAGAATAAAATAAGTTCTTTATGGTCATGTGACAATCATGTGAGATCAAAAGGAAAGTCATCATCATAAGAATCATAATAATCGTCATAATCGCTATGGAGATAATCAGGATCACTATAGTAAGGGGAATCCTCTTCATCTGTATCAAATAATCCTTGGTTTCTATGTCTATTAAGCATAGACCCAGAGCCAGACTCGGAATCAGATTGAGAAGGAGATGATCTAGTACTATTGTTATTTGACTCAACACTGAACAAGTGACCAAGTATTCTAAAATATAAATGGACACATAATAAAATAATGGCACATAGCAACATATGGTAAAAACTTACGGCACTGAACTATCAAGATCTGGGTCTTGTAAAACAGAAGTAATATCCTCAGCTAATTTAGGGGACTCCCCTAATTTAAAATGCTAAAGACAAAATAATATTCACACAATATCTTCTTTTTCTCTTACCTGGGTTTGATCCAATGAGAACTTTCTCTCTCATCATTTCTAGTTTGTTAACAAGTCGATAACCCTCTTGTAACTTACGATCAGATAATGTCCGAATAGAATGAGCAAAACATCAGATGGTTATCAATAATGTATTTTCTAGAGGACAATCATGTGACTATCATGTACCTAACACATGACATACCCAAGAATGCTTGCAATGCACTTGTCCCAGTTTCCAATGTATCGCTTAACACTCCGAGATAATCAAATGAATTTGGTTGACTAAAATACTCAGCCCCACAGCAATACAACAACATCTATTAACATGATTATAACTAATGAAGGAGGTGTGGTTTATACCTTGTGACACTGCTGTAAAAGTCGGCATGCATCAACAAGAAATGACAGAGACTTCATGGGCAAAGGATCACTGATATCTTTCACTAACACGCTTAGTTTTCTCACTAAACATCTACCACATGTTCATCTCAATGTTAAAGATATCAGTGACTTACTTTTGATTTGTGATAACTTGTACAGCGTTGATTATAATCTACAAATTTCTTAGCATCTCTAGCTGCTTTGCTAGCCTAGACAAAACAGTTATTGTAGTAGATATAAAAAAGGTGCTGACTTTAGCTGAACAATTAAAGTAATCTGTATGAGTTGGTTGCCATGGTTTCATACACCTCCAACAAAAATCATGTCCACATGTTACACTTCATACTAGAAAATGGATTGATAATATTGAATGGATAGATATATAATAATGGATTGACAACTAACTGAAAGACAACCTTCATCTTTTTCAATCTGAGCATTACAACCAGGCACCGTTTAGAGATGATGTTAGCTAAATGTTTAGAGCGAGCATCTTCATCCATGCCTTCATAAAAGCCACCTAGCTCAATCCATTTAGTCATATGATCACAAGATGCCGGTTGATGAGCCTAATTAATTGTTATATTGGTAATGTCAGTTGTTACCATAGCAACCATTACCTCTATAAAAGTACATGAAAAACAAAAGAACTCCAACCACATTTACTACAAGTTCCACTATTAATACCATCTCCTCTACATAGTACCTGATCACATCCTTGAGGATTATGACACCATGTTAACCATCCACTTGTTTGGACATAGGAACGCCACCACGGATTTACCAAACTAATATAACCATACTATATTTTAGCTAAAACTAGATAGACACACCTACCTGAATCATAACCTCTGACTCAGGATCTAAGAGATCTTGAAGAAACCTTCGTGTTGGTTTAGCCTCACAGCCATTAACGGGACATGTACAAGTAAGGGCATGATTTAACAAAACTACTTGACTATGAAGATAATTCCGCCAACAATTCTATATGTTTGGAAATATATATCCATAAGACAAGTAGGTGTGGTTTACTTTACAGCAGACATGCTGACACCATAGACAAACTGACGTCTCTAATGATATAGCTGATAAACAAATAGGACAAGCATCAGGGGGTGGAGGAAGGGGTGGGTGGTTCCTCTGAAAGACCACATTCTTTTAAGAGTCCACCACTGTCCACAAAAAAAACGCTACAAAAAAAATAAAACTTGTAAACTAGTTTAACAAACCTGTAAAAATGAGGTCCTTGTTCCAGGAACACTGATATAACAGACATTCTACTTCATCTGGTGGTATCTTCATTACAGCTGCTAGACCAGATACTTCATCTTTAATTTGTACTTCAATATCCTCTATGGACAATGAACTAGTCCTTAATGAGATATTAATTAATGGAACATCCTCATGCTCGTAGACATCACAAGAATAAAGGCGAGAAAATTGTTGTTTTCTCTTTGGGTTAGTTAAAGGGGATGTTCCTGGTCGTTTACGAGGTAAACCCAAGAGTGAGACCAAGGGAAGTGAGACCACAAGAGGTGGATGTGACTCAAACAGAGGGGATGAACCATGACAAGAGTGTCCTTTTCTTTAACTTCTTCCTCCTCTTTTAACATTGACTTTTTATCAATAGTATTATTTGTCTAAAAATATATAAAATAATGATTAATTAATTAACAATGATTACCTGAGGAATTACAGGAGCTTTCTCGGAAAAGGTCTGGAATATACATTAACATTTGTTGATGGGTGGAGTTTCGTTTTATATATCCATCCACAATGAGACGTTCAATACGAGAACAACATCTTTATAAACTACAATCAAATCGCCCAAAAGATATTCTATCATCAAACTGTCCAAGACCACACCCTTAATTATCTTGATAGCAATGTTATCAACACTCATCTCTTTGTCTCTCTTCATCATGCGAACAATGGCTGCATCAATGAGGAACGTCTCCTTTCAAAGACGTGAGCAAAGTTTATACTTCGACCTTCTCGACTGGCTTGACTTATCAAACCACGAGACACGAGTTTGATACCATGGAAACGAACCTGAAATAATTAAAAATTACATCGAGTGTTGAATGGACACATAACAAGTAAATGGATTGAAGACAACTATCAAATGGACGTACCCTGCTTCCTTTGGAACAAGCTTCTTTAATAAACTCCTCATTAATTTTAAATAAAGTGTCAGGTTTATATATAGACTCTGGCTCTTCAACCACACCCATTTCTGAACTACTAATAGATAGAATTGCCTGTCTATCTGCTGTCAAACATAACAAGACGTCATTAAGATCTTGTGTAGATATAACGTTGACTTTAATAGTTCATCATAACTTAGTTCCTGCGTATCAGATCACATGATGGTCACATGACATATCTATTACTTACATTAGCAGCATTAAATTGTAAGAGAACAATCATTTGAGGGGTGGAGCTATCTAATCGTAGTTCATCATATTTTAAAATGGCATCACCATATAGCGTCCATTGCAGTTTTCGTACTTTTTCGTGTTGTCGAATACCAAAAATGACAAACTAAATTTAAACAAATATTATTTATAACTATTAATAACTAGCTTACTTGTAGTATAGAAGTCATCATTATAGTCCTTCATAAATGTACAAACGGGGGTGTGGTAAATGAAGCTGGGGTGGGAGGGGTCGATGACGTAATGACCAGTGATGTGGTGTTAAGATGAAAACATTAAAAGTTTGTTGTTGATAAAATACAAACTTTTAGCTAATTCTAATATTTCTTCAGATGATGACTACATTATGACATAATGTTATGTAACACATAGATATGTAATTACTTGTTGATATTGAGGTTGATAAGGAGTTGATCTAAGTTCTCTAGTAAGTATGAGCGTCTAAATTTTTTAATATAATTTTCTGATTCCTCTAAATCTACTAACATTTGTCTATAAGAGAGAGAATTATATTATCAGTTATTAGTACAACTTACAAAGGATATTTATGAGGGAAGCAATGAGCTAGTCCTTGAGCTAATCTCCTCTCCAGAGCAACAGATATGGAACGAGTACGTAATAAACGATTACTTAGATGTCTCCTATAATATACCAATGTACCAATATATGTATTAATGTATTAATAAAATGTACCAATATATGTATTGAATGTATTAATAAATGTACCAATATATGTATTAATGTATTAATAAATGTACCAATATATGTATTAAGTATTAATAAATGTACCAATATATGCATTAATGTATTAATAAATGTACATATATGTATTAATGTATTAATAAATGTACCAATATATTTATTAATGTATAATAAATGTACTAATATTTATTCACCTGTAAAAAATGTTCAAAAATATAAGCAATATCTAAGTTGTGAAAGAATTGAAGAGGTTTGCTAAGTGAAATAAAATAGTTTTCTCTCTGTGGTCTCAGTGATATGAAGTAAAGTTTGACTTTCTTTCCCAGCACAATCCATTAACATGTCCACACATAAACACAATATTTCACAGAACTAAAATCAAATGACAAACACATCATTAATAACATCATATCATTATTATACCTTGACACCTAACACTCATTAAGACCTTGAAAAGCTTTAGAAAATCCTTCTTTAAGAGCTAATGTAATTGTGAGTGACCTCAAAACAATTCTAATGTAGTTTGTTGTAATCTATCATAGATATAAAGAAGGTCAGCCATATTGACAAGAGGAGGATTTGAGAGGTCAAGTTTAGTAGACAACTAGTGACATCAGAATGGACAATATCTTGCCAACATAAAGCCAATGTATCTGTACTAGTACCTGAAAGAATGGACACATAAATGGAGAAAATGGATGCATAACTTACTGTTAGTAGATGTATGAATATTGTCTTTTGTTATTTTTCTGATTTTTTCTTTGTCCAACAAAAGTGGGTGTGGGCCATGCCACTATCACAGTCAAACCAATAAGCGACACATCCTACGAGTTTTCTAGACATCAAAATGACTTGAGCAATGTCAACTGTAACATAGCCCTAATTATAAGAATGAATTCGATATTTTCTTACCTTTCGGTATTTAAAAGCGTTGTTCATAATTTGATTCAGTTTGCAAAGAGAGTATGATAAGGACTGGAGGCGGGAAACACAATGGACGTGGGGAAAGATATTGTTTTAATAAATCCCATCAGAGTCATCCCTTGATAATCTAAAATAAAACAAACATGAAACCACCCCCCTAATTTACTAAAATACCTTTATCTGTTAAGGCAGTCACCAAAGGATTGAATGAAAAGCTGTCCTACATGCTTGACCTAATGATTGTCGTGCTACCGGAGTCAAGAGATATGATCAGCAAATGTCTGTTCATGTCTGATCACCTCCATTTAACCTGTAAAACCACTTGTAATAAAACAAGAAAAACTGGTCAATACAAACCTGTCAAACAGGTCTAATGGAGTGAAGGGTAGAATCTTTAATCCAAGTATGAGATTGTATGCAATAAAAAAGTTGTGTTCGCCTTGTAAAGAGATCTCCAAAATAAAGGCCCACAATGTGGAAACCTCCACCCTCACATGTAAGGGTACGCACCGAAAAAAAAAAATTTTTGGATGGTTTTAAAATCAATACCTCCCTGTTTCACGAAAAGTAAATCAGTTAATCCATGCATCCAATTCTATGCATATGCATCCATTTCTTACTTGTTGACATCTCTTTATTCGTACAATAATAAGTTGATAATGTTTTTTCATATTTGATAATATAGTATATGGACCGTGTGTGACTTGAAGGAATATTAATCTGAGAAAAAAAAAATAATTTCTTCATAATTAAAAGCACTGATAATAAGGATCTTACAGTATTTAGATCTACAGTGTTATCAGCAGACACACCCCCTTGTATTACAATACGAGATGGCATATAAACTGGAGTCAGAACTATTTACACCAAACAAAAGTTTCCTATAAATATACAGATGATTTTAGCCTGGTACCTATAATGTCTAGACTGGTACCAGTCAGTTGTTTTAGACTAGTACCCATACCATTAGTGATAACTTACTTGATAAACAACATTTTTCTTCATATAAAGTTTAATTCCAATGTGATCCAGATCGTCACTCTCTCCCAGTAGGTGGAGCTTTCTCCATCAGTAAGCCGAGACTTACGAGTAATCATTACGTTAGATACTTCCAATTTTCTCCCAACCATTATCGCTATTTGGCAACAGCTAAACCAACTTCCCCTAATAATTATCTAAATATCATCATTAATAATTACTTAATAACTTACCAGATGATAAAATTTAGAAATACACTCAACAATGGTAGACAAGGAAGCTCTTGAGCAATGTCGATATTCTCTACATCAGCCATTACCAATTGTAGGACACCAGTAAAAATACAAGGTATACCAAGTATACAAACATTTGAGATGATTCATTCACGTTGAAAGTTAAACACGTTTAATATCATATCAATAGATGACACCATCTATATAATACAATGAGATAATATAGATAGACAAATAGATAAGTACCTCTGTTTCATGGCTGAATTTGGTCTTTCCAAAGTTTGAAGAAGTGGGAGTAACGTTTTCCTGTTACCATGGTAACTGCAAGCTCTGAGTGAATAATTGACCATATTAGTAAAGGCATTGAAATGATCGGTCTTTACAATCTACAGATCACATGACAGTCAGATGATGTATTGAATAATCATACTGATTTCACAACGGTGAAGATAGGTAGGCCCATACATATAGCTCGCAGACCACCTGTTAAAAACACCTGACATGCTTTCCTCTTCCAGGGATGACAGACGATGATCTAGAAGACTAAAATTAGGTTATATTGACCACACGACCACTTAATTAATCTTAACAGAAACGAATTCTCCATAAAGCTGATGAAGTGGAATATGTTTCCATTATATTTGTCTAAAGGACAACACCTTGATGTAATAAAATACCGACATGTCTGAGGAAAGGGTTTGATCATCTTTCTCAAATAATTTAAGGAGGCGTGGCAAGGGATTCTTTGAGAGGTGTGTGACCAGAATATTGTGTTTAATGCTGGACATGAATTCAATTACTTCTCTCGCGGTTCTCTACGTCATCCATTTTATCCGTCATTTCTTTTGGTTTGGCCTCCAATGATCGTTTTTCCATGGAACCTTCATTTGTACCAGGAAGAGCAGCAAGGATCGAGACAGACCTGTTCTTTGTATCAGCAAAATCAGGCATTAAAGTTTGAAGAGACTTTAATTCAATGATGATAACGCCCCAGTCCTCCTTCATTAATTTTGGAATATAGAGGAGTCACCATGATTTAATGACACTATCAATATAAAGGGACAATGTCTCACGCCGATATACAACCCCTAAGACTAGTATCAATTATTAAACCGACCACCCAATAATTAACAAACAACTCACAGGTTTTTGTTTACTTTTCATTTGGTAAAGATAATAAGAACAAAGGCAAATAGAATTGGACTTTTACTAGCTTTTGTAAATTCCATTGTCCAGGAGTGCTGGATGATTCAAACTTATGACTGTGGCAATTAAAGGAGAACAGTATACTTTTCAGATAATCGGTTCAGGCGCGAGTTCGTCAGGTGGGAGGGAGGGAAGGTATCATCAATGGCACTTCACTCCGAGAAAGAGATAGAAACATTCCAGGACCTATATTGAAGTGTCAAAGAATTGAGGCTCAGTCTGCATGATTTTTTGAGGATTAGAGAGAACACACACCAGACAAAGAACATTCACCACGACGGTGGGTGGGGCTATCTGATCAATCCCAACTTTAATAATTGTTAAGAATGAACTGCAAACCTATCATAATAATAATAATAATAATAATACTAATAAAAAAACATGGCATAATAGTTGTCATGGCAACCAATATACCTTGCCCAACTCTTTTGATGTTCTGTAAAAGTGTTCAATTTTTTCCTTTTGCTCATCTAAATACGAGACGAGAGAGTTATGTTCCTACGTGGTGATCTTAGCATGTGTCTACATAATCCAGGGAGAGGTTCTTCACTTTAGTGAAAGAAATGTAGAAAAGCAAGGGTTCCATTGAGAAACTCAGAGAGGCTGTGGTACAATCCTCTTTATCATATGGGGTCCGGAATCAGGAGGTACAGGTGGTAAGGATTTGTTGTTTTCGTGATTTTGAAACTCCTCCCATTCTGTGGGTGTGGTTGTATAAAGCTCAGATAAAGGCTGTTAGCCTTGTCGAATGGAGAGCACGCAGTATGTGAATCAGGACAATGAATATCAAGATATGTACCTATATCAACAACTCCTCAAATGATATAATATAGATAGGCGAATCATCAAATGTCTATATTAACAGAAATATCTGTCCATTTAGTCACCCTATAGTTACATTTAGTAACCTATGTTGTACATTATAGACTACTTAATAGATTGTCCATTTAGTAACCTATGTGTCCATTAGGACTACTTAATATATGTCCATTTAGTAACCTATGTGTCCATTAGGACTGCTACATAGTCAAGTAACCTAGGTGCATCCAGGTTAATATCCATTAATATACTCTATGCATCCATGACCTTGACATTTGGTCGATTAAGTTGTATATATAATGAACTTCTAAATGGAATTGTCAAGGAACATTTTAATTATACAGAGCAACTTACCACAATTGTGGGCTGTTCAGGACCACTTCTCTCTGGTAAAGATAACACCCTAATGATAACGAACAGGTCTTGAAAATGTCATGGTGGAAACTAATAGAGGAACTAAACAACAATAGTTATTACAATATCTCACTTTATCCATTAACAGGTATTGTTTGTAATGCGTCATCTATGACCCTCGAATACTGCCAAATGTACCCAAAAAGTGTCTCTTCCTAGTCCTCCATGAAAAATGAGCTGGAGATGGAGGTGTTCATCATTTGTCTGACAATATTCTCCGATATCTCCTTCAACAACACTTCATATGTTCTTAGCTTCTACTTTCCATACCAGGAAGTAAATAGCTTTATATATTGTCCATAATCCCTATCGTTATACAAATCAGCACTGAGACTATAATACTGACAATTTGTATTTTTGACCAATGCTACAGTTTTGGCACACTGGTGATGTCCCAGTAAATATGGATGCACCTTTTAAGGAGCGGATAATGTTCTGTTTCATCGTTTGATCTATTGTTTCCTACCCATCCAAATATAATACAATAATTCGTTGAAGAAGATGAAATAGATAAGACAGAAAATATTCAAAGTCATCTGTAAGTGATGCGAGGGATGAATATTAGAGGCTTCTGTACTGGATGGATTAGCTAGAGATGTCATTCTAAGATAAACATTTCAAGAGAGAATAAATGTATCGTGGCAGAGGTACCTAAAGTAGTATAAGTAGTTATAAAGTAGTTATAAAGTAGTTATAAGTAGTTATAAATAGTTACCTGTGGCATAAAGACCTCTGAAAATTTAATCATGTTCTCATCATAGCTGTTTCTGCAAACAGGGTCAGCAACATTTGTCTGTTCTCTGCTGTGGTAACTCCCTTCTGTAGACTGAGTTAATTGTAGTAAGACATAGGCTCTACTAGCAGAATCAAAAGTAGCCAGAGATCTTAACACATCTCACTAGCACTATGACTTACATAGTATCTGAGAGGACAATAAATCTAAGAGAAGATCAAGTCCCCACATTGTCGAAATGATTAGCTAATGACCCTAACTTAGCATATGCACTAAGTATATTGACTGTACTGGTTAAAAACCTTCTCAGAACTTGGAGTCACCTTCTTTTTAAGTCCTGCTGTGTCCATTCTTTTTGCTCTGTTGACAAGATTCGAGACATCGTCAGCCATTTCTTGTAGCGAATCATCTTCTTCTGAGGCAATCACAACATCATGGGTGGTAGTCACACCCACTTTTGAAACAAGACCTTGTTTATATGCTTAGATGATCCAACTGTATGTAATATATTTTTAAATGAGGACAAAGCTTCAATCTCGTCTTTTTCTATCCATATCGCAGATATTCTTTAGTTCTAGAGTCTTGTGACTTATCCTCAGATTTCTCACACTTTCCTGGATCACTAGGAGATTCAATTAGGACCCCCTTCACGAGAATTTCATCATGTAGTCCCTGTCGTTTCCTCCTCATAAGAGCTCCTCCCCTTTATAAGGTGAGTTTTTCTTTCCAATGTAGAAAATCTGCCCAGTCAAGTCTGTCTTTTTTCTCTCCATGCTTGGAGTAATTAAAATAGGTGTGGTCTCGTTATATTTAAATTATCAAAAATAATAAAGTAATAATTAAATGAGCCCCACCCTAACTCATCTATCAGAGATGGAAGGAAACACTAGCTATGCCAAATTCGAGGATGAAGAAGAAAAAGATGTCGTCCGTCAGCACCAAAGATAACCTAAAAGTGACAAGAAAGTTACCAGTCATCTAACTCGACTGTCATTATTTCGTACAAAGCACTCATGTTGATTCTATTGTGGAACATGTTAGTATTTGGTTATCAATTCATTGTGATACAACTCTTTTTGGTGATTACAGTAACTATAGTATAATATTTGGATCACTACATTCATTACATTAATAATTTATATGGAATATCTAAACTTTTTTTTTCCATTTGCTGGTTGGTTAGCTTGATGCTCATTTTGGACGATATCGAGTTATAAAATACAGTATTGTGGTTGATGTGGATAGGTAGTCCCTATTATTGGTGGATAAATCGTATCACACATTACTTACTACCTAACAATCAGTTGGTGGATGTGATAATGATTTTAGTTGTATTCTGCATTAATATGGTATCATTGGCTGGTTTTCATGTCAATATTATACCATTTGTATTGACCAACTACCTGATGCATCAACAGAGCACTCAAAGCTTTCATTCGTTGGTACTATTGGGCTAGAAACTTTGGAGTTAGTAATTCTGACACCATTTAATTATGTGATCTGTACAATAACAATAACCCTACTCTCAGTATAATCTTCACTGTTATTTTAATAGTGCTCTATGTCTCTCACTAGCACTCTCCTCAGATTTTTTACTGGGATATCGTTTTTAAAAGCCGATACCAAAAAAACTAATCCATTTCGTCTTATAAGACAAGTACTATATTATGCTATGAAACCTCCTTATCCTATATCTCGAAGTGCTTTAACATACAACCAATACTATCATCCCCCCAAACGGATTGAATTACAGCATGGATATATATGGAGGTCCTTTTAGTTGTGATGAAGTTGAGAAGGTTAAAACATTTATAAACATGTTTGAAAGCAATCTTGGCTATTGGAGTCATTTACTTTCACTTATGTTTCTTGTAAGAAAGAAATATTCTAATTATCCTATAAAGAATTATATTATTCCTCTTTTTATAGGGCTGAAAGTAGTATTAGCTATTATGCAGAAAGAGTGAATATAACCAATGGTTAATTTCACTCAAAATGTCTCACATCAGATAGCGTTTTTTGGCTCCTTAATCCACCTATTCATTTCTCTATCAATACCTCTCATATGACTTTATATTGTATCGTCCACTTAACAAGTATATACCTAGGACATTGAGACGTATTGGTATTGCATATGCAATAATACTATCTGCAATATGTATTATACTAATATTAGAGGTAGTTGGTATTAAAATAAGCTCTCCATACTAGAAATGTATGCACTTATGTTAGTAATAGTAGTTCAGATATAATGACAACTCAAGTCCGTTAAAATGAGCCTGGTGGTGGGTTATGATTCCAGTAATACTTTGCACGTAGCAGAAATGTTAGGAGAATTGGACGGTATGTTGATACAAGTATTTATATATTATAATTTGTTTTTGTTTTAGCATTTGATTTTATTTGTGCACAATCTCCAAATACATTTTAAGGATTTATGATAGGAGCACTCTATGCAGTTCAAGGCATTTTTGGACTACTTGCAGCAGCTGTAATTGGTACCGTTTATAGTTTCACAAGACTTAAATTATAGACGAGGGACTATTCATTGGTCCACTTGGATTTTTCAGCTTACAAATTGGATTATGTGTGATTGTTCTAATATTTTATTGGAGTTATTACTCATAAATATCAACAGAGACAACGAGATCCTATTACTAATGAACAACTCCTGATTGAAATTCATTTTGAACACATGTTAGATAACGAGACAAAATAGTACAACAATGTAGAAAATTAAAAGTAAAATATTGTTATTATTTGTAATACCCACTCTGCTTATTAAAGTAATTTATATTAGATAGTATACAAAATTATATTATCTATCATTAATAGAAGGGTTATCCTCATTATTTTTCCCATGTGGTAAGGCTCTCAGAGTCAAAGTATTGTTCTTCTTGATCTCTAGTAAAAATATCTAAATCATCATATTCCATGTTGTCATCAACTGTACTATAATCAATCCGTTATCTTCACCATTTAAAAAGCTTAAATGCATAGCACGAAGGAATTCTTTCGCAACTATGCTTTTAACTTGTACTTGACTAGGACTCATCGCTAAGTATCATTCCCTTTACTTCTCTCTTCTTGTTCTTCTTCTTCTTCTTCGCTGTCATCATCTTCTTCAACTATATTCTCTTCATATTGTTGCTTTTTTTAAGTCATCTTCCAGTAAATCTTGGTCATATTTCTGTAGTACAAATGAGCCTCACAACGGACACTTCGCCAGGTTGACATTTTCTCATTCTTTCTTTTCTTCTACACTAAGATATTGACCTATATAATGTTCATATAAAATGGATTTACGTTCTCTCTCATTGTCTCTTCAGTCAAAATAGTCACTATTTTCTGTCAAGTGTTTCAATAGCTTTATAACGTCTGTTTCTAACTCTTGTTTGTTGTACTTGAAATGATTGAGTTCTACGAAGTTCTTTTATTCTATATGTACTTCATAGTCTGAATTGTTATCAAAATGAGTAAGATCCTGTTCATTAATATGTTCCAAATCTCATCAAAATGCTCCAGGAGTTTGATGGATAAATGAATTAATATTTTCCCGTTTTTCTTCTCGTGTTAGTTCAGTTTCTCCACGTTGTTGGCTTTTAATAAACGATCAGATCCTATCACTTTCTCTAAAATGAGCTCCATCCTTTCATCAATGCTGCCATGTAGCCATGTTGAGCCCCACCATATTTGAGTATACGGTATTTTCTTACCATTTCATTTCTATACAAATTTCCGAATATTTCCGTATACGTCTTACACACGTGTTACAAATGGCATCTAAAAGTGAAGAGTTTTTCGGTAATGTATGGGTTGGTACAATCTCTTGGCGTCTTAAAAGGTTAGTATTTATGTTGTTTATCCTTTAAAAAGGACGCCATTTTTTTTCTTAAATAGGTGTGTCAATTACCAAAAAAGAGACACTTAATTTCTTACCCTCTGGCATGACCCTCTCTCAAACCAACAGAAGCAGAGAAGTCCTCAGTATGTGCTGGGACACAAAGACAAAAGATCAAGTCTGTAATATTTATAATATTAATATTTTATTGATGATATAGTTGTATCTAGCATTACGTAATGGCCATGTATTAGCATTTGATTGTATTAAAAGATATTTCACAGCTGAATGTGACCTCACAGTTGGGTGTGGTCATTTTGTTGGTATATCAAGACATAACAAGTTAGTAAATATATAATGAGTAATCAGTTCAATAAGAATTCCATTTAGCACTTTTAATTACATGCACTGATGAAGGATCTCTCTCATTCTGGCCAGATTGGACAAGAAAGGTTGCTATCACAATTTCTATAATATTTTTGATTTTTTTTTAGTCTGAGATATCTGTTTGTTCTAATATTCATACTATGTCGCCAGTCCAGATACTCCTTTGCTAGTAGCTACTGGAGGTAAAGAAAATGATCTTAAATTATGGGACGGCAATCGACCTGATGCAGCTCCTGTCTTCAAAGCTAAAAACGTAAGAATATTTCATTCATTTCTTGCCATGATCTCATTAGGTACCTCATGATTACCTCAATCTCAGAATTCCAGTCTGGGTACTAGTCTTGGGATTGTGCCTGAGACTGGGATCAACCAGGATCGCCATGGGAACAGGATATCATCATGTATGTGATCTAAATGATATAATGGTATTTGATGTTACATTTAAAATAGTTAAGACTTATGACACACGTGCTAAGAGAAGACCAGTATATAATCACTTATGGGAACAGTCAACCCATTACTTGTCTAGACATTACAGACAATGGGAGGTAAAAGATCGTTCATTTTTATTAAATGTTTTTTTCTCAATAATATTATATTGTTGGTAATAGTCATGGACAACTTGCTAGAAATTGATTTAAGAAAAGGTTAATGCACAACTTCACATTTAGTTACTTGCTTACTTGCAATTATTTGTCGGGGTGTGGTTAATCATTACCATGGTTTTGGTGGTAGTGTCTGTAGTGTAAGCAGTTATTCTGACAGTAATCAAAGTGTATTTGCTGCCTGTGGCTTGGATCGTTATTTAAGAATTTATCAAACTCAACCTCCATCTGTTCTATATAAAGTAATGATAATATGACCACACCCACTTCATTCCACTGTAGGCATACATGAAACTGTTGTGTAATTCTGTCTTGTTTGGTGGTCTTGATAGATCACCATGAAAGATTATGAAGTAATATACTGAACAAGTATACTAAAATATACTGAATTTAGGAGGAAGATGAAAGAGTGATCCTTCCAGCAACAAAGCGGAAAAGCTCAAACCAGTTCATGAACAAACTAGTGATAGTGATATTGATGATGTGTGGAATGATATGGAGAGAATAATGGAACAGCCAACAACTAAAGATAGTAATTTAACAACAACACTATATAAATCAAATTAAATTTATCTCACTGTTATAGGAAAGAAGACAAAAAATAGTCTATAATAAACATTAATAACATTTATTTCAATATTTTAATATATATATATATCACTCATCTTTAGTTGTATCTAACAATGTTTCATCTGATGGTTTAGGTGATAATTCCTTACTAACTGGTTCTGTTTGGACTTCCATTTCATCAACTGACGTAGTCTCATCTATTGATTTCTTACTTTTCACAAATGTTTTTACTTTTTCTCTAAGATTCTTAACTTTACCACCAAATTTTGACATATCCTCTTGTATCTGTGCAATGACTAGTGCTATAAATGCTAGTCCTACAAAGATCCATCCTCCAGAACATATGCGATATAAACCATCATATTTGGATGGGTGACGTGGGAACAAAGTCTCCAAACCCAACAGTTTGTCAAGGAAACAAAACAATAATAGATCCCTTCAAAGTATGTCCAATCAGAAACATAAGCAAAGATTGCAGCTGGTATCAGGATGAATAATATTAAGCCTATTGTGGTAGCAATAGCTAGCACTAATAACTTCATCGAAAGGAATTCCATTTTTTTACCAAGTGGTCGAGTCGACCAGTCAAGAAGATTATTCAAAATTTTTCAAGTTCAGCTAGGAATACCAACGTTATAGGAATACCTATAAGAGCATATGGAATAAGAAAATACGACCACCTAATGTTACTGGTGCTATAGTACCATAACCAATAGTAGTTATAACAGTAATGGCAAAAAATATAGAGGAACCATACTCCCAATTATTTGATGGACTAACATCAGATGCTCCTATTGCAGCATCAGCAATAGCTCGTACTAATTGGGTTGCATTTTCTCGAGTATAATTAGAATTATTGACTAATAAGTCAAACTATACTCCCCTAATAGATTGAAGTATGTCTCATTGGCGTCTATCTCAGCTTGGTTGTTTCGTGTTTCGTTGGGTCTCTCAAGGCTGAAAGATTGCTCCTCCAATAAAGAGATATATTAATACAATAACCAATAATATCAATGTTCTCCAATAAATATTTATCGAACAACATAGTCGAGTAAAGACAAGTTTTATTACATTCACACCACGGCCTGGTCTCCTCGTCAATAGGTGATGTCTCCTCTTTCTCCTCTGGCAATTCGTGAAGCTCTGTATCTGTAGCCCAAAACGATTTCCTAACACCAATTAGTTTATAAAAGTTCAATTAAGTTTATTAAGTCATTAATTATTCATAACCTCACACTAGAGCTGGAGTCCAACAGGACTACATCGAGTTCAACAAACTCTAATTATGGAAAAAGCTCAAACAAAGAGCATCGTGAACAAACCAGCGATGATAGTGATATTGATGATGTGTGTAATGATATGGAGAGAATAATGGAACAGCCAACAACTAAAAATAGTCACTGTTATAGGAAAGAAGAAAAAAAATGTCTATAATAAACATTAATAACATTTATTTCAATATTTTAAAATATATATATATATCACTCATCTTAGTTGTATCTAACAATGTTTCATCTGATGGTTTAGGTGATAATTCCTTACTAACTGGTTCTGTTTGGACTTCCATTTCATCACTGACGTAGTCTCATCTATTGATTTCTTACTTTTCATAAATGTTTTTACTTTTTCTCTAAGTTTTTCTTAACTTTACCACCAAATTTTGACATATTCTCTTGTATCTGTGCAATGACTAGTGCTATAAATGCTAGTCCTAAAGAGATCCATCCTCCAGAACATATGCGATATAAACCATCATATTTTGATGGTGGGTAATGTGGGAACAAAGTCTCCAAACCCAACGGTTGTCAAGGAAACAAAACAATAGTAGATCCCTTTCAAAGTATGTCCAATCAGAAACGTAAGCAAAGATTGCAGCTGGTATCAGGATGAATAATATTAAGCCTATTGTGGTAGCAATAGCTAGCACTAATAACTTCATCGAAAGGAATTCCATTTTTTTACCAAGTGGTCGAGTCGACCAGTCAAGAAGATTATTCAAAATTTTTCCAAGTTCAGCTAGGAATACTAACATTATAGGAATACCTATAAGAGCATATGGAATAAAGAAAGTACGACCACCTAATGGTTACTGGTGCTATAGTACCATAACCAACAGTAGTTATAACAGTAATGGCAAAAAAATACAGAGGAACCATACTCCCAATTATTTGATGGACTAACATCAGATGCTCCTATTGCAGGGTCAGCAATAGCTCGTACTAATTGGGTTGCATTTTCTCGAGTATAAATTAGAATTATTGACTAATAAGTCAACTACAGTCCTCTATAGATTGAAGTATGTCTCGTTGGCATCTATCCTCAGCTTGGTTGTTTCGTGTTTCGTTAGGTCTCTCAAGGGCTGAAAAGATTGCTCCTCCAATAAAATATATATAATACAATAACCAATAATATCAATGTTCTCCAATAAATATTTATCGAACAACATAGTCGAGTAAGACAAGTTTTTATTACATTCACACCACGGCCTGGTCTCCTCGTCAATAGGTGATGTCTCCTCTTTCTCCTCAGCCAATTCGTGAAGCTCTGTATCTGCAGCCATAACGATTCCTACACACCAATTAGTTATTAAAAGTTCAATTAAGTTTATTAAGTTATTAATTATTCATAACCTCACACTAGAGCTGGAGTCCAAGTGGTCGCAGGTGTTACAAACATTTCAGTAAATACAGCCCTTGCTTCACACCATCTGCTCAATACATAAGGTTATGAATGCTCTTACCTCCATTAAGGAGGACTATAAAAGATCTCCTGCAGCTGCATATTCAATATACGAGTCTCCTAATATAGCTACAGGGACTACATCGAGTTCAACAAGCTCCAATTATGTTAGAAGAAGAATGGTAAGTGTTGATAGTTGCTATATATATATATTTATAATGAGTTGTATATAGTTGGTATGCAGGTCCTATTAGTGAGCGTAAAGCTGAAGAGATCTTAACAAGTCTTGGTTCTCCTGGATGCTTTCTAGTGAGAGATTCACTTTGCCTGAAGCAGACTATGTTCTCTCTGTCCTGTGAGCTAATGTTATAATTAATATAAATTTTATTACATTTTTTAATGCAGTGGTTCTCAGAACAAATAAATCACTTTCAGTTGTCATTGGAGAAAATAATTCCTGTATGTTAACAATTATACATTTGATGATATTTCCACTGCTATTAATTTCTATTGCGAAACAATTGACTGGAGTCTTCCTTAATCTACCAGTATGTCATATTATATTATATATAATATATTTATATTAAAATTACTGCAGGCAACTTCAGTTGTTAAAGATACTAATATTCCGTCTATCTCACATCAACTGTGATACGTCCAGCACATTATTCAAAACCAATGACAGCTGGACCTTATCGATTATATTACAGCACTACGAGAGAAATCATTTAGTCCAAGCAGTCATTCATCAGGAGATAGTCCAATTTATGACACTATTGATCCAGATATTGTTGTAAAGACAGAACCAAGAAATACTTGTATGCGTGGACAAGGGAGAAAAGTTGCTTTTAACAGTCAAGATTCTGAAACATCTTCAGACGGATGGATCACCTCTCTGGTTCGCTATCAAACAGAAAATGGATCAATTTATACACTACCAAACTGTCGTTCGAGTAAACCTTCAAAAACTCTTAGAAAAGAATTACAATAAAACCATCAACTCCAAATCGTAAATACAGAGAGAGTATATCTTCATCTAATATCCTCCAAGTCATAAAATAAAAGATGGTCCTTCTATTCAATGTAAGAAAGCACTCTTTGAGCAGTTCACTAAGCCAGATTTGTTAGACATTAGAAAATTGGACCCTAAACCTGTCAAACTAAAATCGGATCATATCAAACCAAGCCTTCGTAGAATGAACACTATTGCCACTCCCTCAACCTCACTAATACCACCAGCACCACCCACCACCACCCACCACGACCAGCTGCATCAAAGCCAAAGCCATTATCAAAGAAACCATCTAATGACAGTGTAAATTCTAAGAGAACATTAAAATCTATGCAGAGTGAACCTCTACTACCATCATCTGATAAACAACCACCATGGAGTCCACATGGACCAACTATTGCTGTACCTACAGCAATATTAGCTGGTATAAAACAATCAAATAAAACAGTTCCCTATCCTGAAGAGGAATTTGAGGAGACCCTTGTTGACCAGACTTATTATTCACCTCCTTACAGCTCAGTAGTGGAAGATAATGTTCCCTCAATGACCCATTATGCTATCCCCTACAGCTATCCTTGCAGGCATAACTCCACCTGTTCCAATAGAGGTTTGAAAGTGTTCATTGTGTGTTTTTCCTTCAAAGACAATCATCCATTTATAATAGTGCAGAGAGTTTACTGGAGGTAGAGGATGGTCACTCCAAAGTCACTTACATACCCATACAAATGAAGATGTATCACGTAGAGGTTCACTGACATCTGCTGTAAGCTCTCCTGCTTTGCTCTCAGGAGGTAAAGGAGAAGATAATGGCGAAGGAAAACTCAGACGAATTAAGAATTTTTTCCGAAGGAAATAACTTTCACATTCACTATTTCCACTTAACTCATTACACAATGTACATGTAGGGTACATTGAATTATACAGACATGTATAGATACATGTTAAATATAATACTTTATTATAAAACTTCAATAAAATATATTATATAGATGTTACCAGTCAATTTCTTGGAGCTATTAATAAGAAATAAATTAAATTCTACTTTTTATTCTTACCTCCAAATGCATCAGGCATTCTTTCAATACTATAACGATGGTGTACAATATACATTATAGGGACACCTGGTATCTTTCTGAGCCTTCTCTTCAAGTCTCTATCACATGTAGCTACGATATAACATCTATGTTGAGTGACCGTGAACAATACAGTCATCAGCATATGTCCCTTTGTGCATACATGGTAGCTCTCAAATCTTGGGTCAGTGACTATACTATAATGATATTAATTAAGTGGTATGATTAGTAGGGGCTCACTCACCGATGTGCCACTCTAAATTTTGTTCCCCCAACTTTTCTAGTTCACCAATTACACAATCAGTAATACAAGGGACACCTATTGGAGACGAAATAATTGATGTTAGATATATCATATAGTAATCTTACATTTAGCATATAAACAATCCATCATTGACTGAAATAAGTCTAACTTGTTTTGTTTTTAATAGAAAAGTTGACAAAGTTGGTATCAACTATCACATGATAAGGAGGTCCCTAACTGATCATTGTATGCAAAGAATAATGCTGAAGGGACCTGAGGACTATAGATCACATGACTATCATATGATATTATTTATCATGAAAATCTTACACTTGATGGATTTTTGCTTGTTCTATTTTTCTTTCGTTTCTCTCTTCTTTCTTCTGGTTGACTTTTCTAAACAAATATAAATATAATTATTTTACGTATATTTAATATATTGTACATTCTTGCATCTCTAGCAGACAACATTCGTTTCATGGCAGCAAATTTTTCTAGTTCTTTTATCTTTTCCCTACAAAGCACATAATATCATTAATATCGTCTTTACTAACTTACCATCTTCTTTAGGAATACCACGTGTTGCAATGGCCACACCCAACAACACGCCCATTAATTACTTTAATATTATTATAGTTTGTTTATACTTCAGCTATTCAAAAAACTAATTTTAAAATAATATTAAGGGTTAAGGAAGGAACATGTAGTCAGACACACACATACATATACAAAATTCATTCACATATTGAAATCTATTATGACACAGAATCAGAGAGAGATAACGATCTCTTTTCCTTTGATGAATGTAACATCATCAAACCCTATAAAGACATTAAGGTTATACTATGGAGAAATGCTCCAATGTTATTTTACCTTCTTTAGAGCTTTCAACCAATCAATGCTCTGCTTACGAGAATGAGAAGGAGATGGTGATAGTGTAACAACTTTCTCTTCGCCACTATGATCTTGATAAGTCAATTGTAGACTAGATAATTTCCTGGACCTGTTAAAGTGATAAACATCATATGTCAGCAGTTATCATATCACCAAATAAGGAAATACATCAAACAGGAGTAAACTTATGTGAGAATTACATAGCCATTTATAGTTACATCAACTGTTAAATATTAGTGTTAATAAGTGGGGTTCTACTCATCCTTAGGAGTAAACTTATGTATGACTTACATAGCCATTTATAGTTACATCAACAGTAATAATATTAATCTTAATAAGTGGGGTTCTACTCATCCTTAGGAGTAAACTTATGTATGAATTACATAGTCATTTATAGTTTACATCCAACTATTGTATGTATAGTCATGTTAGTCTTAATAAGTGGGATGTACTGTACCCTCAGGAGAATGACCTGGGAGAGTATTACTTTTGATTTCCAAGATAGATAGCATAGAAATAGACGGATGTCCCTCTGTAATTATAATATTAAAGTGATTACTACTTAATTTACAGTTGTAGATTTGATCAGTATCAGAAAACTTGAAATAAGCACCTACCAACAAATATGTTTAATGCAACAAATATAAAGAAAAATATACCATTCTCAGTAGTTTTAAATGATGTTTAAAGAAATCTTCATCATTTTGACATATCTGTGCACAATTACTACACACTAAGACTGGATCTACAAACCCCATTCTCCTTAAAGGCTGCTTCTCTGAGCATTCTCCACAAATCACATCGCCACACCTACGACAATGATGCTAAAGAAGATATAACACACGTCTTTAGTAGCTAACTTACTCGTCTATTAGTAAAAGAAAATTTATTCTTGCATTTATCACAATGAGAGCTCTAGAGAGAAAGGAAGCATATTACATACGCGCCTCTACATGAAGATCATGACAACTCAATTGTTCCGTTTCACTCACCTTTTCATCTGGGTGCCAGATAGGCTCATTTAAATCGAATAAAGACGCACTATCCCCCACCATTCTCAACCCATGACGCGTGTACTGGAGGACTTTGCCATGACTGGTCGCCATCTTGAACTAACCTTATTTGCAGCAGCACTAATTAATATTCATAACTATCAATAAAAATAATTATATTTTAATGATTATAATAAAATTATGTAGTAACTGAAGACGTTCATTTTTAATAGAACAATTCTAAAGAACTAAAAGCACATAATAATAATAATAATAATAATAACATAATTATTATATTTACCTCATACAATATGGACATTTAGCTACCAATAAATTAATGGATTTTGAATGCCGTCCAATTCTACATATAATATGAACACACAATATATATTACAATAATATTATTTACTTGTAATCACATTCAGTACACTGATATGTATATTTATAAGATATTTCAAAACTATGACATGTTGTAATAGTTAGATTAGGATAAACAGAGACAGCTTGTCTTGTCCTAATAAAATTAACAAGCATCATATGTAATATTAGTTTGTATAGACCATTTTTTCCAGGCAGGGCCGTGTCCAGCATGACTATTTCCATCAATGATCCATGTAGCAGCATGACATAGTTCATGAATAAGTGTATCTCTAATACGTTCTGTTAATTAATGTTTAATTACTTGTATAATTAAAGGATCTTACCATATGTGTCACAAACTTTAGTGGACAATTCAATCTTACATTGACGATCATTGAAATCCCTATAGTTTTAAAGAATGTTATTGGACATTGCGAGAAGACAATATACTTTTTATAAACACACCAACCAGCTGTTGTTCTAAGTCTCTTGTTCCATGATATGTTCATATCACGTGGTAACTATATTATATAATATATTATGTTAAGCTTTGTACTTACCTGGTTTTTAAAAACTGTTTTATTGAATAATTCAAATAATTCTCGAACCATTTGAGTTCTATAATGTGTCACTCTCTTATTGGATGATGGAGTCAAAAGGGGTGTGGCATTATTGGGTGTATTGAAGTGTCTAAAAACTATTATAAAAGATAATATAAGTCATTATAACATTAATTACCTGGGGTTGAACAAACTCCTGGACTGATGGTCTTTTGTGGGAAAAGTGTCTGTTGATTACGACCCCAATATGATGAGATTGGTGACTCTGCATATACTGGAGTACGAGGTTTAGTAAAATGATTTTCTTCTTCTTCTTCTTCAACATCTTCTGAGTCACTCACAATAAAATCTGATAAACTAACAAAACAGAAAATGGTACATTTCCATGTACATATATATTACATGGAAATATACATGTACATGTTGCAGGTATTGTTTTACTTAAGGAACCTTTTTTGAGATAAAATTTTCTTTGCTTTTTGCTCTTTTTTTGCTGACTCTAGTCTCAAATTAGAAAACACTAATAAAATAAACATTGTATATGAGACTAATTAAAGGGGTGTGACTTACATTGTTCTAGTTTGGAATCATCTTCGTCATCGCTATCTAATAATATTATTTGTTTCTTTCCATTATTTGATACATCTCCGAGAGGAGTCTTCTCTCTCTTGTCTCCGAGAGGTGACATCATCTCTCTCTTATCTTCAAGAGGTGACGTATTTTTCTCATCTTTAATAGGGTGTGTTGTTTCTTTCTTATCTTTGAGAGATGGTGACGCCTCTCTCTCATCTTTAAAACAAGTCAACTTCTCCTCTGATAAATCAAGTGATAATGTATTATTAGATAATGGAGATGTATCTTCATCATCATCTAGAAATTCCGAGAGAGACACATCAAATAATTTATAACCAGTTCTACGACGATTTTTCTTGTCTGTCGTAATAATTTCCCCTAATATATATTTACCAGACTTAATGGGAGAAATAAGAGGAGCTTTGGGTGGAGTCTCATAATTATCACCTGATAATTGATGTTCAAATGATAAAATACCCTCAGCTTGACCACACCCACTATCAGTTAAGTCGTGATATTGATTGTTATTAATTTCATGTAATGATATGTCACATGATTTATCACCTGATTTGTTGAGATATTTCACTAGCTATAAAGAACGTGTATATAATATCTATATTGTTATTAGTTAATACCTGTTCTTTTGATGTATGAGTGAGGATATTTGAACTCAATATATTGTTGCAACTCAAAATGAGCTAGACATTTCCAAACCACTTCAACAAGAACACTGGAGTCCATTTCCATTGACTTTAAATTTCCCACAAAATTCACAAGTGGGGTGTGGTCAATCATCAATCAAAGGTGTGGCTCGAGCTGGAGCTATGAAGGTTATCCGAATTTTTAACCCCTCCTTTTAAATTTTATTGTATTCTCTTATGTAAGCAGAAGTTACACGTTGTGGATTGATAGTGTTTAAGTAAGGATTTATTTGTTGTAACATAAAAAAGAGACAATGATACTTTATATTAGTAATATGAAATTAACACAATAAAAACAAATATTTCGACAAATAATGAAAGTTTTATTAATAGCAGCTGTGTCTCTTTAAGTAATTGTACAAGATTGCATTTTCTAATTATTATTGATAATGATTTTTTTCTTATATAAAATGTTCACTTTGATCATGAGTATCGTATAGTGTCTATGGTATAATTCAAGTATTTAATATTTATTAAAAAAAAAAAACATGTTGTGTTGCCCAAACGATTCCTACTCGCTCACCCACTCAGGCTTCCACTTAGGCTCCAGGATTCCCTGCTATTGCTAGCTGGGACCGCCACCTGGCTTGGTAACCCTCGTCTTCGCGAGGTAATCCTGGCTGGAGCGTCGCCCTAACTTAAAACCAGCCGTACGGGATTCCAGCTCTTAGGGAATGTCGCATTCAGGAACCGGGAACCACAAATACACCAGCCTCATCTCGTTTAAAGGGAGACTACCAGCCCTATCCTAGTCGGCCTTTCGGATACTCCGTAGAGTATGCTGGTAACCATCTCAGAGGTCTGATGCATTGCAGAACGCTGGCCCACAACACAACCTATCCAAGGTGGTTTTCATTTCCTTTTATATGTACGTAAGATTTTGTCTTCATGCTCTTGTGGGCGGTATTGTGTACACTTATGAATCTCATTAACAGCAACTATGAACATGATTACTACATGGACGAACAAATGATCAAAACTAAAGCTATACCTTAATGGACAAGAATAAAACTAGTCCTACTTAAGCAAACTAGAACAACACTACTAATTATAATAATTTTTTAATCATATTTTAATTTTATAGGGGCTAAAAAAAATAAAAAGTCACAAGTGGGTGTGGCAATTATCAATCAGAGGTGTGGCTCGAGCTGGATCATGTCTGGATGCATTATTGTACATGGAGGAGCTGGTTATGTACCAGCTCAACTAACAGAGGAGAAAACTCGTGGTTGTCAGTCAGCAGTACAAGCTGGGTATTCCATATTATGTTCTAATGGATCAGCTTTAGATGCTGTTGAAGCTGCTGTCAGAAATTTAGAAGATAATCCATCTTTTAATGCTGGTCATGGTTCTGTCTTTAACAATAAAGGACAGATAGAAATGGATGCTATGATAATGGAAGGTGCTCAATTTGGAGTTAGTGCAGTAGCAGGAGTAAAGACAGTAGCTAATCCTGTCTCTTTAGCTCGTAAAGTTATGGAATGTACAGATCATGTTATGTTAATTTCTGAGGGAGCAGAACTGTTTGCAAGAGAACAAGGTATACCAGAAGTGTCCAGTGAAGATCTTGTCTCTCCTCAGACTAAATCAAGGTGGGAAAAGTATACTACAAAATCAGATGATCATGACACTGTTGGAGCAGTTGCTATGGATTGCCATGGTAACATAGCATGTGCAACTTCGACTGGAGGAACTACTTTGAAAAGGGTTGGACGAGTTGGGGATGTTCCTTTAATTGGGTGTGGTAGTTACAGTGATAATAGTTTGGGCGGAGTCTCTTGTACAGGTCATGGTGAATCAATAACTCGTGTTACATTAGCTCATCGAGTATTGAGCAATAGTATAACAATGTCTGGTCAGAATGCTGTTGAACAAAGTCTCAAGTTTATGTGGGACAAGGTCAAAGGTCGTGGTGGATTAATTATGATTACTCCTAATGGAGTAATTAGTAAGGGGTTTACTACAAAGAGGATGGCTTGGGCTAGTATTGATACTAATGGTATATTGGAAACTGGTATAGATCAACCTGCTATAACTACTGACTAATAAAGGGACAAATGTTAGTTATATATTTAATTACTCACAGTTGCTTATGAATAATTATTTTTACAAATATAATCTTGACTAAAGGGTTAATTTGTCTTGCCCTTGCAATGGCTGAAGAGAATAGAGAGCAACAAGATTTAGAGTTTGAATCATTAAAGAGTATATATAATAATGAAATGACTGTGCTTAAAAAGGGACAGGAATTTCTAGTAAGTTCAAAATCAAATACAAGTACTATCATTTAACATAAACAGATAGATGTAACTATAATGGGACAAGATGCTGTGTCAGTACAACTACAAAATTCTACTCAATTATTGGAGACAGATGTAGGGGGGAGTGTCTGTGCCCCTCCTCCTCCTTTGCTGCCCAGGACAACCAGTACTAGTAGCGTTAAGAGAGCTAACATCACCCACTTTCCTCCTATTACCTTGTACATCCGTTACCATGACAACTACCCATCTCATGAATGTCCACAATTCCATTTGTCAGCTCGATGGTTGAACCAGAAATATGTTGATAAGCTCAATGATAAGTTAAGAGAATTATTTACTCCTTGTTGGCCAGTAGTTTATGACTGGATTAATTATATATCAAATGATTATTACAATATTATTGTCAGTTACAAAATGGTGCTAGTCCTGGTCTTGAAGAAATGGAATCAGAACAAATTTTGACAAGACATCCTAATCAATTTTTTGTTAGAAGTCTATCAGAACTCAATGATATTGAAGAACACAATCATTATGAAATGTATAAAGAATTTTTAGAAGAGAAAACATGAGTGTGGTATATGTTTGGATCTCAAATTTGGTCATCTATTTTGTGATCCATGTAAAGATTTGTGTTGGTCCAGGATTGTTTTGTAAAGATTGTATCAAAGAATATTGTCAGGTAATTCTTATGTTTTATTAATATCGTATGTATTGTAAATTTAATAGACATTATTGTCTGAAGGAAGAGTAACTAATCTGACATGTCCATGTCCTACTTGTTCTAAAATGCTCTCTGATGTTCTAGTTAAGAGTTTATTGACATCAAAACAATTTCAAAAGTATGTCAAAACTCTATTCATCCATTAATTGTACTGTCTTTCAATTCAGATATGTCCATTTAAGAGAGGAAGTCCATTTAGATTCCATTCCTGGGATGGTATTCTGTCCTCGAAGTATATGTGGCGCTCGTGTTGTATCAGAGCCTCAATCAGACTTAGCTGTTTGTAATGAATGCAATTTTCCATTTTGTAAAATATGTCGACAAACTTGGCATGGGATTGAGTCATGTCCAGCACTCTCTAAAGTATATCAAAATTAATTATTGTTTTAATATTATTATTGTTATTGTGTTTAGATTGAAGTTAATACTGAAGACAATGAAGATATTGTTAAGGAGAAACCAAAGTCACAAGAAGACACTCAAAGGAGAATTGATGAATTAAAAGTTAGTAGAATTATTTTTTATTTTATTTTATTGTTCAATTAGAGTATGTTGTGGTTACGTTCTCATTGTAATGTCAAACAATGTCCAAAATGTAATACAATTATACAAAAAATTGGTGGGTGTAACAAAATGACTTGTTGGAAATGTGGTACTTACTTTTGCTGGCTTTGCGGTGAACAGATAGCAGGGCAAGTCTTCACTGTTAGTTGTTGTCAGAGACCATCTTTCTTTAGGTATGTTCATTTTGATGCTACAACTTGTGAGTTGTTTCGATCTGAGGATTATCTACCTCCTCAAGAAGAGAAAGAATCAAAAGAAGCATCTGGTAATTTACCTGATCAGGAAGACCAATTAAAGAACTTGTTAGAATCAGCTTGTCCTCGTTGTGGTTTGGTAAGTAAACCTCTCATACCCCTGATAATTAAGTAATAAATTACTTGATTTGTAGGTAGAACAGAAAACAAGTAACAATAATTGGTTAATTGTAGACGTTGTCGTTTACCATTTTGTTTAATGTGTCATGAACCATGTTTTGGTCGCTATCATTTCAATGAATATGGTTGTAAAGAGTTTACATCATTAGAAGAAGATATGTAAGACAATTAGAAAACAAACAAGAAACAACTTAGTTTTTAAAAAAAATAAATTTTTTTTTTAATTTTTTCTATCCAATATTTTGAATATATCTTCAATCATTTCATCAGTATCAGTTGTTAGAATGTCTGATATAGTCACATGACGATCACATGCTTCATGTATTTCCCTTTGAAAGGACTGTTGAAGTCTACAAACATGTCCAAGATCTTGCTGATAAGGAGATTTTGATTTCCAATAGAATTTAGCACAACGCACTTTAAAACATTTTGAACCCCATTGTCTCCCTAATCTAATACTATGACAGATCAAAGTTTTTTTGAGTGTCTGAATTTATCGACACGTTTTACAAGTTGTTGACTATGAAGTCGTACTTTCCAGTATCTCTTGTGTCCTTTGAAATAAAATCTGATGACATTAGGGACCTTTCTTTTTGACAAAGTAGGTTTGACAGTATCCTAATATATTAGTGTAAAATGATATCAATTGTTTGTATTTGTTTACTGTTGTTGAGGGAATAGTGAAATCATTTTTTTCTTCTTTTAATAAGTGAATCAGTGAGTGTATTGTGTCCATTCTCAATTAGAGTATGTCCATTTTCAATTAAAGTATGTCCATTGCTGAATAAAATTAAAAGACCTAATTTTCATAAATATACTAGGGACTTACTCAGTCGAGGATGAGTGCTTTAATGGTAAATATCTTAAATGTTCTTCCTTCAATCTATCACTCAGTGATAACAACACTGTATCACATTGTGAGGTCAGTAGCTCCTTCAAGTTACAGTGGACTTGATAAAAGAGCCTGTACATGTACTCTCATATAAAACCTGATTAAAGAGAATTAATGAAAATTAAAGAGCTAGAACTAGCCCCTACCATAGTCGACTTAACGATGTAATTATCATCATGTATGAATATAGGAGATGACCCGTCTCTATTCGTTGATATAAGTCACTAAAAGGTTATGTGATCATCATATGATTGTCACATGATCTGTATAACATACTAAAATGCAGACTCATTAAATCTAATAGACGTGTGCAATATAATGTACAGTCTGACAGTTGAGATGCTAACTCTATCAACTCCATCTTCTTGATAACTAGGCCTGAGGAACTACACATGAGGATAACCCTTATAATTAGCAATATAATTACTACTTGATACTGTGAGTAATCATTTCTTTGACAGATATAATCAGATCAAGGCCTAGATATCTCTTGAGATCTCTCTCTATCTAGAATTTATATATGATTTGAGGAACAAATGTGTTAAGTATACCATAACTATTTTCTGGAAAGATTTATGTCTTCTTTGTTGATTTCTATGTCTATAGATCCATTTTGAAAAGATGATCATTTCTTTCATAGTAAGACGGAGGGAGAGAGCTCTAGTTCCTTTCAAGATGTCATCCATAGCTCTTCTGTGGTTCCACGTGGGTGAGAGTTTACAAGCGTAAACGGAAACATTCTAAAATTTGTACAGAAATATAATGGAAGATAAAAGGTCTATTCCGTATACTCTATTTATTTTAACCCCTTGTATCTTCTACTGGCGGGAAACTATAATAAGTAAAGAAGAGAAGTTATGGCTGCAATGCAAGCTGAGCCACGTCATCAACTAGAAACAGTTGTTGAAGAAGAGAGCTTTGGTCCACAAGCAATATCTAAACTAGAGGTTCCATAATTATGATCATAGACTTTGTTACCATGACAACATCTGTATTTAGGGTAATGGTATTACTGCTAGCGACATCAAGAAATTATCAGAAGCAGGCTATCACACAGTAGAATCAGTAGCATATGCACCAAAGAAAGCTCTTGTTGTTATAAAGGGGATCAGTGAAGCTAAGGCAGATAAAATCTTGAACGAGGCTGCTAAACTAGTTCCTATGGGATTTACTACAGCAACTGAATTTCATCAGCGACGATCAGAGATTATACAACTTACAACAGGTTCAAAGGAACTCGATAAATTATTACAAGGTATTTTAATAGTAATGTCTGTCATGTGTGTGTGTATGTGTCTATAGGTGGTATAGAGACTGGATCTATAACAGAAATATTTGGAGAATTTCGTACTGGTAAAACTCAATTATGTCATACTTTAGCTGTGACATGTCAAGTAAGTTACACCCCTTCATTAATTGATACATTATTACCATATATGGTAGTTACCTATTGATAGTGGGGGCGGTGAAGGAAAATGTCTCTATATTGACTCTGAAGGAACTTTCCGACCAGAAACGACTCTTAGCTGTTGCTGAAAGGTTAGTATTATCATATAATGGTCATGTGATTGTCATGTGACCTAGATATGGTTTATCTGGGGCTGATGTCTTAGACAATGTTGCATATGCCAGAGCGTATAATACTGATCATCAGTCACAACTATTGATACAAGCAGCTGCTATGATGTCTGAGTCAAGGTTTATTAATACCTTGTTATTAAACCACACCCACTATTAATTACTTAGATATGCTCTGTAATAGTAGACAGTGCTACAGCACTCTATCGTACGGACTATTCTGGTAGAGGAGAATTAAGTGCAAGACAAATGCATCTTGCTAGATTTTTACGGAATTTATTGAGACTATCAGATGAGGTATGGATGAATGGATCAACAAATGGATGGATGGGTGAACTGACGGATGGAAGACAAGATATACATCCATACATGATCCTGACAACATATGAACTAGTTAACAAGACAAGTGTTATGACTGAACACAGTATTTACAATTGTTCATATTGTATTATAGTTTGGTGTTGCTGTAGTAATAACAAACCAAGTTGTAGCTCAAGTTGATGGAGCTGCTGCCATGTTTTCTGTTGACCCTAAGAAACCTATTGGTGGTAATATTGTAGCTCATGCCTCAACTACAAGGTAAGATTTTAATTTATTTATTTTATTTATTTTTTTAATAAATTAGATTATATTTACGTAAAGGTCGAGGTGAGACTAGAATATGTAAATATATGACTCTCCTTGTCTGCCTGAATCTGAAGCTATGTTTGCTATTAATCCTGATGGTATTGGTGATGCTAAAGATTAAATAAATTTCATGATATCTCGTGTTTAATTATATTATGTCATAATTCCTTGAAAAACACTTCACTAACAAAATCTGACAACTATTAATAACAGGAGCATTTAATAATGAACTACTATTTGTTAATAAAATATGGCACTTTGTCTAAAACATTTTGTTAAACAAATGACAACTATTAGGAACATCAAAGAATGTGATAATGATTTAAGTTGTTATTAATGATGATGACTAACCACTTAACATTTAACAAGACAGCATATGTTTTGTTAACAATAGCAGTCAATGTATCACTTAACCAACTTGGGACCATTTTTGTAACATACAATATTAAATCACTCAATCCGCCACCACAGGACCTCCGATAAGTGGGCCCAAAATGTACACCCAGAACCCATTTCTGGGGCCTGGGATAGCAATGTGACCCCATCCACCACAAGCAGCTGCTATACGAGGACCAAAATCTCTTGCTGATTAAGACCAGCTTGGGTGAGCGGACCATACAAACTGATCAGACAAGCAACAATGAAGGCTACGACTAGAGGAATTTACAACCTTGCCAGTACCAATGGTGGTATTTTCGGAGTGAGTTATACTGAATATTACAAAGACAAGGATCAAAGTGCCCCATGTTTCTACTAAAAGAGCTTCAAATGGTGAAATAATGTCCCAATTGGCTGTGTCATCATGACTGTAGAGAGCAGGGTTAGGAAACTTCTAACAAATGACAAATATTTAAAAAATAAAATATTAAATATTTCCATACCTGCAATGACAGCTGCAGCTAAACCGTACATAAATAGTAGTAAGTAAAAAAGTACAATAAATTCTCCTAAAAAGCTGTAGCAGAGGAAAAAATCCACTGACAAAATAGTGTCTTCTGGCTTATAGTAGTTGTTTGTGAGGTATCCAACTGGCAGGGCTTGAAATATTAATATAAATACATTAATTTTCATTAAACTATTTTTACTGTAGTATAGTCTCTGGCAACTGTTTTTGAGGTCCTCTGAGGCAATTAGTCATTATGCCAGGTAGTGTTGCTGGCTACCCATATGATTTTTCCTTCTCTAACAAACTTTCATTTATAATCTAAGAGAGGGCCTATTTTCGTATGCTTTCTGACAGGAACAGACCTTAGTGTCCTATATATGCAGGGCAACTTCTCCCAGCCTCCTCGTCTCATATCGACATACAAATGACATGCTGAATTATAAGAAGGTGGAGCTCAACCTATATGAGGTATATCAGTGATATATACATGGAAATGTTACAAGGTGGCAGTTTCAAATATATGAAGTACGGTTCCAGAAAGTGAAGATGAGACAAATGAAAAAGAAGTAATTGGAAAACCTATGAAAAAAATTTTGCAAATAATGATGTAACTGGGGTGTGGGTTAACTTCTAACCCGCAATTACCCAAATTTAGCAGTGTGCTTTACAGAACTGGCAGCGCCATGAGACCACCTAACTTAGACCTTTAAGAAAAGAAAAAAACAAGAAAAAAAAATGATGAAACATAGTGATAAAATGAAATTAAATTAAAGATGTGGGTTTTCCAGGAAATATTTATTCTCTAAAGGACCAATTGTTCTAGTTTGAGCCGTTTAATTCTGGATCCTTATGCATTTTGAAATGTTTCATTATTTGGTACAATAAACATTATAATATATCATAATATATAATCTGTATTGTATTGAGAAGGGTTGAAAAGGAACTGGGAACGTTGTCCCAGTGTAATTTAAGGTAAGAAAGGGATTCCCATCTTTTATTCAAATCTTTAGCGTGTTGTACCACGAAAGAGAAGAGCTTTAAAGGAAGAAGAATTAAAAAGTAACTTGAATTGTTGCTTTTGAGGATTTGCATTTTAGGAAATTGAAGAAGAGAAAATAAAATTATTTTAAAAAAGTTGAAGTATGCTAACTCCAATTAGAGCAAAAATGAAGTTAAAAGATTAAAACTTAACTAAAACAAAAGGAATAA
>NW_024534132.1:0-24232 GCF_016097555.1 Gigantopelta aegis
TCTCATCAATACAAATATAAGGCTATACCACTATAATTTACCATCAGCATTCCTTTAATTCATACCTTAATTTTACTCATCGTTTGTTTAATGCTTTTATGTGCACTGTCTTCTATATCAAACATTATTGAGTACAGTAAACTGATCACTTAGTTTATTGCAAATCTAAATTTAAAACTGTTTGTAATAATAAATAAAATGACATATATAAAATTTAAATATAATGCAGTAAGTTTAGCAAAGTTGCTTCTTATCACCTTGGAAACAATAGCCTCAGACAAAAGTGTATAATAATCTATACACCTCTTCGAGAGGGGTACAATATATTCTTTACTTGTAATGGAGCAATTACAATAGTCAATATATTATAATATAAATATATTATAACAAACCCATTAATGTGAACCAAGGGATTATATATATATCAATTGTAAATTATCTCTACTAATACTATTGTAAATGTATGACATGAGTATACTAGGATTTTACAAACCTAGACAACATTATATCTACTTTTAAAACTATAAGTCACATCAACTACTCTTAATTAAACAAATGCTCTCAACAACTCTTGCTATAACCTCAACAATATAAATACAAGTCTACCACTGTAATTCATCATCAAGTTTATATTTAAATCTTAGTCATGCTTGTTTAACAGTTTCAGGAGCATTGTCTTCTGTATGCAACATCTTTGAGTAACATAAACTGCTGAATTGTTATTACAAATTTGAAATGATTGTAATAATAAATAAATTGACTTCTAAAAAATTTAAAAATAATGCAGCAGTTTTAGAAAAATTACATGTTATAACCTTAGAAACCAAGAAACCAAGCCCTAGACAAAAGTGTATAATAACTTAAACTCTACTAATGGAGGTGAACAATTTAGTATATCTAATTGGTCAATATTTTAGATCTTGATTTATAATCATTAGCATATGTACTTAAATACTTAATGTTGGAGTATAGTGATTTATAAGTATGAATGTGTTAACCACTTTTGTAAACATAGTTATGTAATACTTCATGTAAATGATGCTATATAAAATGAAATGATTTTTTTGTATTGTTATATATATGTCTATTGATCAATCTCTCTCTTGCTGACTTTTATTTCTCATTATATTTATTGTTGTTATATCTTACTCTCTCATAATCAATTCGTTGCTCAAACTCTGGTAACAGGTTATGAGCCCAGATCAATGCTGTTATGGCTGAAGCAACAATTGGACAAACAAAATGTTCTATTGACAGACTAGATGCAAACAATTGGTTCATTTGGAAATTCCAGATGAAACATCTCCTGCTGGCTAATGGTCATGGGGCCTAGTAGACGAAACAGAGGTACTCAGGCATGGAGCGACAGCTTAAGAAGAAGCTGAATACAACAAAAAGACGCAGAAAGCGTTCTCAACAATTGTACTCGCTATCAGCCCGTCTCAACTGTACCTTATTACTTCATATGATAGACTGAAGCCAGCATGGGATGCTTGTGTAACCATTTTGAGAGAGATACACTGGCTAACAAACTCCTACTGAATAAACAATATTTTCATTTAGAGATGAAAGAAACTACCTCCATCGAAGCTCATATGAAAAGAATGAAGGAATTGACTGGTAAGCTCTTCGCCCTCGGTGCACCTATTGCAGAGGAAGACCAGGTGGTAATGCTCCTTGGTAGTTTGCATGCAAGTTTTCAAACGTTAGTTTTACAGCTCTAGAGGCTTGAGACACAATCATTTTAAGCCATGCTCAGTAATCATTGATCCATGAAGAAAAGAAGCTGAATTAGGAATATCGTAAGGAAAGGCCAGGTGACTCTGGTACAGCACTCTACCATCGTGAGAGAGGTAGTAACAGGCAACGTCGCATGGAAACCGAAGTGCTTTACGTGTGGACAAAACGGACATCTACTGTCCCAAGAAACCACAAGAGCACAATCCTAAACTGACTGGTAGAACAATGCAAAACCTACTAAAGAGATGTCACAGGAGTCAGAGGGAGTATTTACAGCCTTGGCTGATTGTCAGTGACCGAAAGAGTGGATAATAGACTCTGGTGCCACTAGTCGCACGACTCATTCAAAGGAACTGTTGTATCAGTATTGCAAGTTTGAAATTGCAGAGAAAGTGAGCCTTGGTGATGGACGTCAGTAGAAGCTCTTGGTACAGGAGATATTCAAGTTAATATGACATTTAAGGTTAGCAAACAGAAAAATTGTGTCATGACACATGTGTTGTATGTCCCTAAACTTACAAGTAATTTTGTTTTCAGTGAGAGCAGCAGTATCAAAAGGAAATACTGTTAGATTCACAGACTTAATTGTTTTATTAAGAATAGAAAAGGAAAGTTAATTGGCATGGGTGTTGGTTGACAATAAGTTATACAAGCTAAACTGTAAACCTGTGGTGCAGGTACAACAGTGTGCCTCATCAGCATTTGAAAAGGGTAACTCAGCCGATTTATGGCATAGAAGACTTGGTCATTTAGGGAAACAGTAAATGAGAGAAGTACCTTCTAAAGAGTTCGTGAGAGTAATGCCCATTTCGAAGAATAATGAGCTATCATTTTGTGAATCATGTATTGTAGGCAAATTGCACAGAAAACCGTTTGAGCATGTTGGAGGAATTCGCTCCACCAGAAAGTTACAATGCGTTCATAGTGATGTGTGTGGACCAATGCCAACTGAGTCCTTAGGACAAAAGAGATATTTCGTGTTGTTCATTGATGACTATTCGAGATGTTGGCAAGTCTATTTTATGAGACACAATCCAAAGTTTTACATAAGTTTAAAGAGTTTGAAGCTCTTGCTACGAATGAAAGTTGATTGAGTATCGGTACACTTCGTACAGACAATGGAGGAGAGTATGTTTCTAAAGAATTTGAAGAATTTCTTAAGTCTAAAGGTATCTGACATAAGCTCACTGTCCATTTTCGCCTGCACAGAATGGATTAGCAGAAAGACTAAAGATGGCCTCAGAATAAAAATGCATAATAACTTGTACATCTCTCTTGGAGGTGAAATATTTATTAATTGACCTGTAAAGGAACAATCTCATTAGTAAATTAAGCATATTTTGATAATGTATCTAATTATGTTTCTGTTCTGATTAAAGATTAGAGTAAAGCATACCTATTCTCAATATCTGAATTACCTTATTAACAACATCCATATATTTCAACAATATCAGTATGACCTTTTTTAGTTGTATAATGAAATCCTATCATTAACTGTCTAATTTTACCATTAACACAGCAAACAAATAGTAAAAACATAAATTTCAATAGTTCTAATATTTTGAAGTGAAAAGGAGATTTTCATAATAACCCAATTAAACTCAAAATGATGAAACTCTGGATTTATAATATAACATATGCACATAAACACTTACTGCATCAACAACGTCTAGATTGGCTCCTCTCTCTATTAAAATCCAAATCACATTTTTGTTGCCATTTCTTGCAGCTAACATAACTGCAGTCCTTCCCTCCTAAATATATTATAATAACCCCATTAATGTGTACCAAGGGAATATGTTATGAAGATTTGAAATTATCTCTACTAATAGTATTGTAAATGGATTACATGAGTACACTAGCACATTACAACCTAGATAACATTATATCTACTAAAAATATTACTGACATCAACTAGTCTTAATCAAACAATCTATTCTCAACAACTCTTACTATATCTCATCAATACAAATATAAGGCTATACCACTATAATTTACCATCAGCATTCCTTTAATTCATAATTTTTTTAATTTTACTCATCGTTTGTTTAATGCTTTTATGTGCACTGTCTTCTATATCAAACATTATTGAGTACAGTAAACTGATCACTTAGTTATTGCAAATCTAAATTTTAAACTGTTTGTAATAATAATATAAAAATGACATATATAAAATTTAAATATAATGCAGTAAGTTTAGCAAAGTTGCTTCTTATCACCTTGGAAACAATAGCCTCAGACAAAAGTGTATAATAATCTATACACCTCTTCGAGAGGGTACAATATATTTCTTTACTTGTAATGGAGCAATTACCATTAGTCAATATATTATAATATAAATATATTATAACAAACCCATTAATGTGAACCAAGGGAATATAATTATTATAACAATTGTAAATTATCTCTACTAATACTATTGTAAATGTTTACATGAGTATACTAGGACATTACAAACCTAGACAACATTATATCTACTTTTAAAACTATCAGTCACATCAACTACTCTTAATTAAACAAACTACTCTCAACACTCTTACTATAATCTCAACAATACAAATACAAGACTACCATTGTAGTTCATCATCAAGTTTATATTTAAATCTTAGTCATTGCTTGTTTAACAGTTTCAGGAGCATTGTCTTCTGTACGCAACATCTTTGAGTAACATAAACTGCTGAATTGTTATTACAAATTTTAAAATGATCGTAATAATAAATAAATTGACTTATAAAAAACTTAAAAATAAATATATTTTACAATAATCCCATTAATGTGAACCAACAAAATATATTATAACAATTGTAAATGATCTCTACTAACACTTTGCAAATGTATGACATGAGTACACTTTGAGTTACATCTTTGAGATACATAAGCTGCTGAATTATTATTACAAATTTTAAAAAAGATTGTAATAAAAAATAAATTGGCTTATAAAAAATTTAAAAATAACGCAGCAGTTTTAGCAAAAAATTTATTAGCTATAACCTTAGAAACCACAGCTTTAGACAAAAGTTTATAATAACTTAAACAATATATACTAACAGAGGTGAAAAAACTTGTTTATCTTATTTGTCAATTAATACATACCATGATAAATATGTAGTTATTATCTCTTTACCACAGTTTAAAGATTACAGTTAAAGCACATTCATTCTCATCATCTGAATTACCTTTGTAACAATGTCGATATCAGCATTATGGTTGAGTAATATTTCAACAACATTACTATGTCCATTAATACTTGCATAATGAAGAGCTACCTTTCCACCCTATGTAATAAAAGACAAATATTGACTGTCAACTTAGACTACTAACAGACTAAATCAATATAAACATTAGACAACTAACACTCTAAATAAATAGTAAATTCATCCATTGTCCTGATAAAAATATGAAACCTACAAGTATACATTGATTAGTCAAGACTGGATAATTGTTATCACTTTAACAATAACATGGTTAAATTTCAATAGCTCTTAGTATTTTGAAGTAAAAAAGAAGATTTTTATAATAACCCAATTAAACTCAAACTGATGAAGCTCTGGATTTATAATATAACATATGCACATAAACACTTACTGTATCAACAAGATCTAGATTGGCTCCTCTCTCTATTAAAATCCAAATCACATCTTTGTGGCCACTTCTTGCAGCTAACATAACTGGAGTCAGTCCTTCCTAAGTATATTACAATAATCCCATTAATGTGAACCAACAGAATATATTATAACAATTGTAAATGATCTCTCCTAAAACTATTGTAACTGTATGATATGAGTACACTTTGAGTTATATCTTTGAGATACATAAGCTGCTGAATTATTATTACAAATTTTAAAATGATTGTTAAATTGACTTATAAAAAATTAAAAATAATGCAGCAGTTTAGCAAAATTTATATGCTATAACCTTAGAAACCACAGCCTTAGACAAAAGTTTATAATAACTTAAACAGTATATACTAACAGAGGTGAAATATTTATTTATCTCATTGGTCAATTAACGAATACCATGATAAATATGTAGCTATTATCTCTTTACCACAGTTTAAAGATTACAGTTTAAAGCACATTCATTCTCATCATCTGAATTACCTTTGTAACAATGTCGATATCAGCATTATGGTTGAGTAATATTTCAACAACATTAATATGTCCATTAATACTTGCATAATGAAGAGCCACCTTTCCACCCTATGTAATAAAAAGAAAAATATGACTGTCAACTTAGACTACTAACAGACTAAATAAATACGAACATTAGACAACTAACACTCTAAATAAATAGTAAAATCATCCATTGTCCTGATAAAAATATGAAGCCTACAAGTATACATTGATTAGTCAAGACTGGATAATTGTTATCACTTTAACAATAACATGGTTAAATTTCAATAGCTCTTAGTATTTTGAAGTAAAAAGGAGATTTTTTTAATAACCAAATTAAACTCAAACTGATGAAGCTCTGGATTTATAATATAACATATGCACATAAACACTTACTGCATCAACAAGATCTAGATTGGCTCCTCTCTCTATTAAAATCCAAATCACATCTTTGTGGCCATTTCTTGCAGCTAACATAACTGCAGTCCTTCCCTCCTAAATATATTAATAAATAAAATGACATATATAAAATTTAAATATAATGCAGTAAATTTAGCAAAGTTGCTTCTTATCACCTTGGAAACAATAGCCTCAGACAAAAGTGTATAATAATCTATACACCTCTTCGAGAGGGGTACAATATATTTCTTTACTTGTAATGGAGCAATTACATTAGTCAATATATTATAATATAAATATATTAAACAAACCCATTAATGTGAACCAAGGGAATATATTATAACAATTGTAAATTATCTCTACTAATACTATTGTAAATGTATTACATGAGTATACTAGGACATTACAAACCTAGACAACATTATATCTACTTTTAAAACTATCAGTCACATCAACTACTCTTAATTAAACAAATTACTCTCAACAACTCTTACATAATCTCAACAATATAAATACAAGACTACCATTGTAGTTCATCATCAAGTTTATATTTAAATCTTAGTCATTGCTTTTTAACAGTTTCAGGAGCATTGTCTTCTGTATGCAACATCTTTGAGTAACATAAACTGCTGAATTGTTATTACAAATTTTAAAATGATCATAATAATAAATAAATTGACTTATAAAAAACTTAAAAATAAATATATTACAATAATCCCATTAATGTGAACCAACAAAATATATTATACAATTGTAAATGATCTCTACTAACACTTTGCAAATGTATGACATGAGTACACTTTGAGTTACATCTTTGAGATACATAAGCTGCTGAATTATTATTACAAAATTTAAAGTGATTGTTATAAACAATAAATTGACTTATAAAAAATTAAAAAATAAACGCAGGAGTTTTAGCAAAATTTATTTGCTATAACCTTAGAAACCACAGCTTTAGACAAAACTTTATAATAACTTAAACAGTATATATAGTAACAGAGGTGAAAAACTTGTTTATCTCATTGCTCAATTAACACATACCATGATAAATATGTAGTTATTATCTCTTTACCACAGTTTAAAGATTACAGTTAAAGCACATTCATTCTCATCATCTGAATTACCTTTGTAACAATGTCGATATCAGCATTATGGTTGAGTAATATTTCAACAACATTACTATGTCCATTAATACTTGCATAATGAAGAGCTACCTTTCCATCCTATTGTAATAAAAGACAAATATTGACTGTCAAAACTTAGACCACTAACAGACTAAATAAATACAAATATTAGACAACTAACACTCTAAATAAATAGTAAAATCATCCATTGTCCTGATAAAAATATGAAGCCTACAAGTATACATTGATTAGTCAACACTGGATATTTGTTATCACTTTAACAATAACATGGTTAAATTTCAATAGCTCTTAGTATTTTGAAGTAAAAAGGAGATTTTTATAATAACCCAATTAAACTCAAAATGATGAAACTCTGGATTTATAATAATAATTATAACATATGCACATAAACACTTACTGCATCAACAAGATCTAGATTGGCTCCTCTCTCTATTAAAATCAGAATCACATCTTTGTGGCCATTTCTTGCAGCTAACATAACTGCAGTCCTTCCCTCCTAAATATATATAAATAACCCCATTAATGTGTACCAAGGGAATATGTTATGAAGATTTGAAATTATCGCTACTATTAGTATTGTAAATGGATTACATGAGTACACTAGCACATTACAAACCTAGATAACATTATATCTACTAAAAATATTACTGACATCAACTAGTCTTAATCAAACAATTATTCTCAACAACTCTTACTATATCTCATCAATAGAAATATAAGGCAATACCACTATAATTTACCATCAGCATTCCTTTAATTCATACTTTAATTTTACTCATCGTTTGTTTAATGCTTTTATGTGCACTGTTTTCTATATCAAACATTATTGAGTACAGTAAACTGATCACTTAGTTATTGCAAATCTAAATTTAAAACTGTTTGTAATAATAAATAAAATGACATATATAAAATTTAAATATAATGCAGTAAGTTTAGCAAAGTTGCTTCTTATCACCTTGGAAACAATAGCCTCAGACAAAAAGTGTAAATAATCTATACACCTCTTCGAGAGGGGTACAATATATTTCTTTACTTGTAATGGAGCAATTCATTAGTCAATATATTATAATATAAATATATTATAACAAACCCATTAATGTGAACCAAGGGAATATATTATAACAATTGTAAATTATCTCTACTAATACTATTGTAAATGTATTACATGAGTATACTAGGACATTACAAACCTAGACAACATTATATCTACTTTTAAAACTATCAGTCACATCAACTACTCTTAATTAAACAAATTACTCTCAACAACTCTTACTATAATCTCAACAATATAAATACAAGACTACCATTGTAGTTCATCATCAAGTTTATATTTAAATCTTAGTCATTGCTTGTTTAACAGTTTCAGGAGCATTGTCTTCTGTATGCAACATCTTTGAGTAACATAAACTGCTGAATTGTTATTACACAATTTTAAAATGATCATAATAATAAATAAATTGACTTATATAAAACTTAAAAATAAATATATTACAATAATCCCATTAATGTGAACCAACAAAATATATTATAACAATTGTAAATGATCTCTACTAACACTTTGCAAAGTATGACATGAGTACACTTTGAGTTACATCTTTGAGATACATAAGCTGCTGAATTATTATTACAAAATTTAAAGTGATTGTTATAAACAATAAATTGACTTATAAAAAATTAAAAAATAAAACGCAGGAGTTTTAGCAAAATTTATTTGCTATAACCTTAGAAACCACAGCTTTAGACAAAACTTTATAATAACTTAAACAGTATATAGTAACAGAGGTGAAAAACTTGTTTATCTCATTGCTCAATTAACAAATACCATGATAAATATGTAGTTATTATCTCTTTACCACAGTTAAAGATTACAGTTAAAGCACATTCATTCTCATCATCTGAATTACCTTTGTAACAATATCAATATCAGCATTATGGTTGAGTAATATTTCAACAACATTACTATGTCCATTAATACTTGCATAATGAAGAGCTACCTTTCCACCCTATTGTAATAAAAGACAAATATTGACTGTCAACTTAGACCACTAACAGACTAAATAAATATGAACATTAGACAACTAACACTCTAAATAAATAGTAAAATCATCCATTGTCCTGATAAAAATATGAAGCCTACAAGTATACATTGATTAGTCAAGACTGGATAATTGTTATCACTTTAACAATAACATGGTTAAATTTCAATAGCTTTTAGTATTTTGAAGTAAAAAGAAGATTTTTATAATAACCCAATTAAACTCAAAATGATGAAACTCTGGATTTATAATATAACATATGCACATAAACACTTACTGCATCAATAAGATCTAGATTGGTTCCTCTCTCTATTAAAATCCAAATCACATCTTTGTGGCCATTTCTTGCAGCTAACATAACTGCAGTCCTTCCCTCCTAAAATATATTAAATAACCCCATTAATGTGTACCAAGGGAATATGTTATGAAGATTTGAAATTATCTCTACTATTAGTATTGTAAATGATTACATGAGTACACTAGCACATTACAAACCTAGATAACATTATATCTACTAAAAATATTACTGACATCAACTAGTCTTAATCAAACAATCTATTCTCAACAACTCTTACTATATCTCATCAATACAATATAAGGCTATACCACTATAATTTACCATCAGCATTCCTTTAATCATACTTTAATTTTACTCATCGTTTGTTTAATGCTTTTATGTGCACTGTCTTCTATATCAAACATTATTGAGTACAGTAAACTGATCACTTAGTTATTGCAAATCTAAATTTAAAACTGTTTGTAATAATAAATAAAATGACATATATAAAATTTAAATATAATGCAGTAAATTTAGCAAAGTTGCTTCTTATCATCTTGGAAACAATAGTCTCAGACAAAAGTGTATAATAATCTATACACCTCTTCGAGAGGGGTACAATATATTTCTTTACTTGTAATGGAGCAATTACATTAGTCAATATATTATAATATAAATATATTATAACAAACCCATTAATGTGAACCAAGGGAATATATTATAACAATTGTAAATTATCTCTACTAATACTATTGTAAATGTATTACATGAGTATACTAGGACATTACAAACCTAGACAACATTATATCTACTTTTAAAACTATCAGTCACATCAACTACTCTTAATTAAACAAACTACTCTCAACAACTCTTACTACAATCTCAACAATACAAATACAAGGCTACCATTGTAGTTCATCATCAAGTTTATATTTAAAATCTTAGTCATTGCTTGTTTAACAGTTTCAGGAGCATTGTCTTCTGTATGCAACATCTTTGAGTAACATAAACTGCTGAATTGTTATTACAAATTTTAAAATGATTGTAATAATAAATAAATTGACTTATAAAAAATTTAAAAATAAATATGTTACAATAATCCCATTAATGTGAACCAACAAAATATATTATAACAATTGTAAATGATCTCTACTAATACTCATGGAAATGTATGACATGAGTAACAATTCAATTACATCTTTGAGATACATAAGCTGCTGAATTACTATTACAAATTTTAAAATGATTGTAATAAAAAATAAATTGACTTTTAAAAAATTTTAAAAATAGCACAGCAGTTTAAAAGCAAAACTTATTGGCTATAACCTTAGAAAACCACACCCTTTGACAAAAGTTTATAATAATTTAAACAGTATAAAAATTATACTAACAGTGGTAAAAAATTTATTTATCTCATTGGTCAATTAGTCAAGACTGGATAATTGTTATTACCTTAACAATAACATGGTTAAATTTCAATAGCTCTTAGTATTTTGAAGTAAAAAAGAAGATTTTTATAATAACCCAATTAAACTCAAAATGATGATGCTCTGGAGTTATAATATAACATATGCACATAAACACTTACTGCATCAACAAGATCTAGATTGGCTCCTTTCTCTATTAAAATCCAAATCACATCTTTGTGGCCATTTCCTGCAGCTAACATAACTGGAGTCAGTTCCTCCTAAATATATTACAATAATCCCATTACTGTAAACCAACAGAATATATTATAACAATTGTAAATGATCTCTACTAACACTTTACAAAAGACTGGATAATTATTATTACCTTAACAAAAACATGGATAAATTTCATAAGTGTTAAGTAATTTGAAATTACAAACCTATTATATCTATTTTTAAAACTATCAGTCACATCAACTACTCTTAATTTAAACAAACTACTCTCAACAAATCTTACTATAATTCTCAACAATACAAATACAAGACTATCAATGTAATTCGTCATCAAGTTTATATTTAAATCTTAGTCATTGCTGGTTTAACAGTTCAAGAGGATTGTCTTCTGTTAGCTACATCTCGACAAATATTTAATGTCAAATTAGACCACTAACACACTAAATAAAAAGTAAAAGCATCCATGGCCCTGATGAAAATATGAAGCCTACAAGTATATATTGATTAGTCAAGACTTTCAGGAACATTGTCTTCTGTATGCAAGATCTTTGAATTACATAAACTGCTGAATTATTATTACAAATTTAAACAATTGTAATAATAAATAATAATAATTGACTTATAAAAAATTTAAAAAAAATGCAGCAGTTTAGCAAAATTATTTGTTATAACCTTAGAAAGCACAGCCTTATACAAAGTTTATAATAACAAACACTATTAAAGGAGGTGGACAATTTATTTATCTCTTTGGTCAATTAACACACACCATGATAAATATCTAGTTACTATCTCTTCACCACAGATTAAAGATTAGAGTAAAGCTCTAGCTTCACTCTAATCTTTAGTAAACACTATGTGTATAATGCTTAGAAACAACAGACTTAGACAAAAGTATATAATAACTTAACTCTACTAAAAGTGAAATCACGAACTGTCAAATTAAACCACTAACAAACTAAAATAAATAGTAAAAACATACGCGGAAGTGATAAAAATATGAAGTCTATAAATATCCAGTATTGATTAGGCAATACTGGACAATTATTATACTATTAAAAAATAACATAGATAAATTTCAAAAGTTTTCAAATTTGAAGTAAAAAAGTAGTAAAGAGGGCATTTTTTAAAATAATCAGATTAGACTCAAAATAATTAAGCTCAGGATTCATAATATAACATAAACAATAATAATTGTAGTAGAGCTATTTAATGTATCCAGGAAAATGGCAGTTCATATGGATAACAATATTTTAGCTATGACCATAATAGACTAAATGAGGTTATTAGACTATGTATACAACTTCACCAATGCTATCATGAGAGACATTACTTCATTAATGTCCTTATATGCCTTAGTATACACTATAACTTTAAGCCTTTCCTTTAAACTTAACAAAAAACAGTATTAGTTGTCATCCAGAAATAATAAAGTTTTGGAATTACTGACATAAAATCATAATCATAGCGTAAAAAAGAATCAAGATTGACCTCTTCATATGTAGTCATCACTTAATTCATGCAGATACTGCCTTACAGAATTTTTCTAAAGCTAACTTTAAAAAGTGCAATGACCTAACCACAGACAACGCACAATCCCTGCTGTTTGTTCAGCTTGTACTAAAATACTTTAAGGACAGACATCCCAAGGAATCCTGTCATTGTCATAACTAATCTGTCCATTCATTATCATCTTTGAGTAACATAAACTGCTGAATTGTTATTACAAATTTTAAAATGATCGTAATAATAAATAAATTGACTTATAAAAAACTTAAAAATAAATATATTACAATAATCTCATTAATGTGAACCAACAAATATATTATAGCAATTGTAAATGATCTCTACTAACACTTTGCAAATGTATGACATGAGTACACTTTGAGTTACATCTTTGAGATACATAAGCTGCTGAATTATTATTACAAATTTTAAAGTGATTGTAATAAAAAATAAATTGACTTATAAAAAATTTAAAAATAATGAAGCAGTTTTAGCAAAATTTATTTGCTATAACCTTAGAAACTACAGCTTTAGACAAAAGTTTATAATAACTTAATCAGTATATACTAACAGAGGTGAAAAACTTGTTTATTTTATTGGTCAATTAAACACATACCATGATAAATATGTAGTTATTATCTCTTTACCACAGTTTAAAGATTATAGTTAAAGCACATTCATTCTCATCATCTGAATTACCTTTGTAACAATGTTGATATCAGCATTATGGTTGAGTAATATTTCATGAACATTACTTTGTCCATTAGTACTTGCATAATGAAGAGCCACCACTCCATTCTATTGTAATAAAAGACAAATATTGACTATAAACTTAGACCACTAACACACTAAATAAATAGTAAAATCATCCATTGTCCTAGAAAATATAAAGACTACAAGTATACATTGATAGTCAAAACTATGGATAATTGTTATCACCATAACAATAACATGGTTAAATTTCAATAGCTCTTAGTATTTTGAAATTTTTTATAATAACCAATTAAACTCAAAATGATGAAGCTCTGGAGTTATAATATAACCTATGCACATAACACTTACTGCATCAACAAGCTCTAGATTGGCTCCTCTCTCTATTAAAACCCAAATACATCTTTGTGGCCATTTCTTGCAGCTAACATGAAGTCCCTCCTAAATTATTACAATAATCCCATTAATATGAACCAACAGAATATATTATAACAATTGTAAATGATCTCTACTAACAATATTGCAATGTATGACATGAGTACACTTTGAGTTACATCTTTGAGATACATAAGCTGCTGAATTATTATTACAAATTTAAAATGATTGTAATAAAAAATAAATTGACTTTATAAAAATTTAAAAATAACGCAGCAGTTTTAGCAAAATTTATTTGCTATAACCTTAGAAACCACAACCTTAGACAAAAGTTTATAATAACTTAAACAGTATATACTAACAGAGGTAAAAAATTTATTTATCTCATTCGTCAATTAACGAATACCATGATAAATATGTAGTTATTATCTCTTTACCACAGTTTAAAGATTACAGTTAAAGCACATTCATTCTCATGATCAGAATTACCTTTGTAACAATGTCGATATCAGCATTATGGTTGAGTAATATTTCAACAACATTACTATGTCCATTAATACTTGCATAATGAAGAGCCACCTTTCCACCCTATTGTAATAAAGACAAATATTGACTATAAACTTAGACACAAACACACTAAATAATTAGTAAAATCATCCATTGTCCTGATAAAAATATGAAGCCTACAAGTATACATTGATTAGTCAAGACTGCATAATTGTTATTACCTTAACAATAACATGGTTAAATTTCAATAGCTCTTAGTATTTTGAAGTAAAAAAGGAGATTTTTATAATAACCCAATTAAACTCAAAATGATGAAGCTCTGGATTTATAATATAACATATGCACATAAACACTTACTGCATCAACAAGATCTAGATTGGCTCCTCTCTCTATTAAAATCCAAATCACATCTTTGTGGCCATTTCTTGCAGCTAACATAACTGGAGTCAGTCCCTCCTAAATATATTACAATAATCCCATTAATGTCAACCAACAGAATATATTATAACAATTCTAAATGACCTCTACTAACACTATTGTAAATGGATGACATGAGTACACTTTGAGTTACATCTTTGAGATACATAAGCTGCTGAATTATTATTACAAATTTTAAAATGATTGTAATAAAAAATAAATTGACTTATAAAAATTTAAAAAGAACGCAGCAGTTTTAGCAAAATTATTTGTTATATATAACCTTAGAAACCACAACCTTAAACAAAAGTTTAAAATAACTTAAACAGTATATACTAACAGAGGTGAAAAATTTATTTATCTCATTGGTCAATTAACAAATACCATTATAAATATGTAGTTATTATCTCTTTACCACAGTTTAAAGATTACAGTTAAAGCACATTCATTCTCGTGATCCGAGTTACCTTTGTAACAATGTCGATATCAGCATTATGGTTGAGTAATATTTCAACAACATTACTATGTCCATTAATACTTGCATAATGAAGAACCACCCATCCATCCTATTGTAAGACAAATATTTGACTGTCAAAGTAGACCACTAACACATAAATAAATAGTAAAATCATCCATTGTCACATTGTCCTGATAAAAATATGAAGCCTACAAGTATACATTGATTAGTCAATACTGGATAATTGTTATACCTTTACAATAACATGGGATAAATGTGATAAGTTTTTAGTAATTTGGAATAAAAAGGACATTTTTTAAATAACAAGATTAGGCTCAAAATGATCCTCCGGATTTATAATATAACATATGTACGTAAGAACTTGCTGCATCAACAAGGTCTACTCTCTTTATTAAAACTGAAAACACATCTTTGTGTTCATAAAATGCAGCTAACATAACTGGAGTCAATCCCTCCTAAATATATCATAATAACCCCATTAAAGTTAACCAAGGATATAAATTATAATGATTGTAAATTATCTCTAATAACACTATTGTAAATGTATTACATGAGTACACTAGTACATTACAAACAAAAATAATTTGTAACAAAATAAATTGACTTATAAAAAAATTAAAAATAATGCAGCAGTTTTAGCAAAATTTATTCGCTATAACCTTAGAAACCACAACCTTAGACAAAAGTTTATAATAACTTCATCAGTATATACTAACAGAGGTGAAAAATTTATTTATCTCATTGGTCAATTAACGAATACCATGATAAATACATAATTATTATCTCTTTACCACAGTTTAAAGATTACAGTTAAAGCACATTCATTCTCATGATCAGAATTACCTTTGTAACAATGTCGATATCAGCATTATGGTTGAGTAATATTTCAACAACATTACTATGTCCATTAAAACTTGCATAATGAAGAGCCACCCTCCATCCTATTGTAATAAAAGACAAATATTGACTGTAAACTTAAACAACTAACAGACTAAATAAATACGAACATTAGACAACTAACAGACTAAATAAATACGAACATTAGACAACTAACAGACTAAATAAATAAGAAAAAGCATCTGTGGCGCTGATAAAAATATGAAGCCTGCAAGTTTACATTGAGTAGTCAAGACTGGATAATTGTTATTACCTTAACAATAACATGGTTAAATTTCAATAGCTCTTAGTACTTTGAAGTAAAAAGAGATTTTTATAATAACCCAATTAAATTCAAAATGATGAAGCTCTGGAGTTATAATATAACATATGCACATAAACACTTACTGCATCAACAAGATCTAGATTGGCTCCTCTCTCTATTAAAATCCAAATCACATCTTTGTGGCCATTTCTTGCAGCTACATAACTGGAGTCAGTCCCTCCTAAATATATTACAATAATCCATTAATGTCAACCAACAGAATATATTATAACAATTCTAAATGACCTCTGCTAACACTATTGTAAATGGATGACATGAGTACACTTTGAGTTACATCTTTGAGATACATAAGCTGCTGAATTATTATTACAAATTTTAAAATGATTGTAATAAAAAATAAATTGACTTATAAAAAATTTAAAAAATAATGCAGCAGTTTTAGCAAAATTTATTTGCTATATATAACCTTAGAAACCACAACCTTAGACAAAAGTTTAAAATAACTTAAACAGTATATACTAACAGAGGTGAAAAATTTATTTATCTCATTGGTCAATTAACAAATACCATGATAAATAATGTAGTTATTATCTCTTTACCACAGTTTAAAGATTACAGTTAAAGCACATTCATTCTCGTGATCCGAATTACCTTTGTAACAATGTCGATATCAGCATTATGGTTGAGTAATATTCAACAACATTACTATGTCCATTAATACTTGCATAATGAAGAGCCACCCATCCATCCTATTGTAAGACAAATATTTGACTGTCAAATTAGACCACTAACACACTAAATAAATAGTAAAATCATCCATTGTCCTGATAAAAATATGAAGCCTACAAGTATACATTGATTAGTCAATACTGGATAATTGTTATTACCTTTACAAAACATGGATAAATGTGATAAGTTTTTTAGTAATTTGGAATAAAAAGGACATTTTTAAATAACAAGATTAGGCTCAAAATGATCCTTTGGATTATATTATAACATATGTAGTAAGAACTTGCTGCATCAACAAGGTCTACTCTCTTTATTAAAACTGAAAACACATTTTTTTGTTCATAAAATGCAGCTAACATAACTGGAGTCAATCTCTCCTAATATATCATAATAACCCCATTAAAGTTAACCAAAGGATATAAATTATAATGAATGTAATTATCTCTACTAGCACTATTGTAAATGTATTACATGAGTACACTAGTACATTACAAACCTAAACAACATTTAAAACTACTTAAAAACTACTCTTACTCTAAACAAACTACTCTCTGCAACTCTTACTATAATCTAATCAATATAAATACAAGTCTACCACTGTAATTCATCATAAACATTCATCAAGTTTATATTTAAATCTCAGTCATTTTTATGTTTAACAGTTCAGGAACATTGTATTCTGCATGGAAGATCTTTGAATTACATAAATTGCTGAATTATTATTGCAAATTTAAACAATTGTAATAATAAATAAAATTAATTGACTTATAAAAAATTTTAAAATAACGCAGCAGTTTTAGTAAAATTACTTGTTATAACCTTAGAAACTACAGCCTTACACAAAAAGTTTATAATAATTTAAACACTATTAAAGGAGGTGAAAAAATTATTTATCTCATGGTCAATTAATATATACCTGATAAATATGTAGTTTATTATCTCTTTACCACAGTTTAAAGATTATAGTAAAGCTCACTCATTCTCGTGATTTGAATTACCTCAGTAACAATGTCGAGTAATATTCAACAATATGAAAATGATTGTGTAATAACTAAATTGACTTATAAAATATTTAGAACTACTGCAGTAAGCTTTTGCTAAAATTATAATTTAGCAATTTTAATCAAATAGCTAAGAATGGCCTCAGAAAAAAAAAATGCATAATGATAATAACTTGTACATCTCTCTTGGAGGTGAAATATTTATTAATTGACCTGTAAAGGAATAATCTCATTAGTCAATTAAGGCATATTTGATAATGTATCTAATTATGTTCTGTTCTGATTAGAGACTAGAGTAAAGCATACCTATTCTCATGATCTGAGTTACCTTATTAACAACATCGATATATTTCAACAATATCAGTATGACCTTTTTTAGTTGTATAATGAAATCCTATCATCAACTGTCTAATTTTACCACTAACACAGCAAACCAATAGTAGAAACATACATGGACCCAATAAATATATGAAGCTTGCAAGAATCTATTGCTTAGGCAATTCTCAATAATTATTATTACCTTTACAATAATTTGGATACATATCATAAGTTCTTTGCAATTCAGAGTACAAAGGTTTTTATAGTAACCAAGGCAGGCTCACAATTATAACATTCTTCATATTCAAAGATATTTCAGACTAGCTGCTTCATTCATATTCTTTTGTACAATAAAATTAAATAGACTTACCAAAGACATAGCATTTACATTGGCTCCTATTAAGAGAGCATCTTCTACTCCAGACAAATCTCCTTTTCTAGCAGATTCAATTAGACTGTCATTCTAAGTAAAAAAAAAAACACTAATAATATAATTTTTAAACCTCAAATATATAGTTTAAAAATATTATCAGCAACTTGCTGATCATTTTTATTTCATTGATATTAAAAGTTTGAAAATTTGCTTAATCAAATTAGTAATGTATGCAATCTTAAGAGAAACATGATTGATACAGTGACAATCTTTAACTCAGTATTATATCTAGGGCTAAACACAGTAATAAACAGTAAAAAAAAACTTTTGAATAAACTCTAACACAAGGACATCAATTCATAGTAAACATAATTTAACACTATTTGAACTATAACTTAGTAACTTAAGTATATTTAATGGAATATATTTTTTTCAAGCAGGAGAAAGCTAACCAAACGTTTTTGGCAGGACAAGAAATTTAGTGCAAGAACTTGCACATTAAGCATAATATTTATTAAAAGTCAGACATGCTGTTGTAGGTTGAATAAAAGATGGGACTAAGATGGCAGCTTTTTTCAGTTAATCCTTTATCTGGATTGAATATTCAACTTTATGGGTGAAAAAGAAAATGGCGTGCTGTAGGTGCAGTAAATACAGAGGCCTGTGTAAGGGTTGTGCCTGTGTTAAAGCTGGTCGCGCCTGCTTCTACTGCCTACCTGGTCGTGATGGGCACTGCCTTAATCCCTTTGAATTCATCCAATGTTGCTACTGTTCCTTCTGTGTCTATTACTTCGCTGAAAGCTCACTCGACGATAGATCAGTCTTCTCTGCGGACGCCGAACCGGAACATATTGGCTTCTCCATGTATTGACCTTGCGTCTCCTTGCTCTATTGTTTCATCTTCTTCAGATAGGGAGAGCGTTTACGGTGAGACTCCTGCCTGTGGATCGTCCTCTTGAACTATGTCGCCATTTTGTGGCTCGAGCACGTGCGCTCTCATAAAGTCCCTGATTTCGCTGATTTTTCGCCAATGGCTTAACCCAACTTTTTGTGGAATGACATCGATGGTGAATCTTTCTCATCTCTTGTTAAGTCCTGCTATGATGAGATTGTTCACTGGAGAAGGAATGTTTTCAAAGTTCCTTGTGGAAAGATTGGCGCTTCCTTTGTACGTGAACAAGCCAAGTTATTTCAAGCATACTCAGACTCCTCTGCTCTTGAATCTGTTGCTTTTATACGCTGCTATGATAATGCCTTCTCTCCTGCTACAAAGGCCTCCTGTAAACTATGTGCTAAAGAACTTTCCAGGCTCCTTGATCGCCGTCTAACCATTTGGTTGAGTGGAGATCTGGCTTCTTTACTTCAGGAAGGTCGTGCCATTCAGGCTCGTCTCACTATTACTCATCCTACAAAAAATTCAGATAACCTCTCCCGAAAATTCTCCAATCTAATGTTCGTAGGAAATGTGAATGCCACAATTAGATTATTATCTGATAATGAAAGTACTGGTATTCACTCTTTGGATACCATGATCGATGATCAGTCAGTGAAAGAGATACTATTAGAAAAGCATCCTCCTGCTCAACCTCCTCATCCATCTACCATTGTGTCCTCACATACCCCTGATGTCTTTCACTCTGTTCTATTTGATTCCATCTCCCCAGAGTTAATTAGATCTCTTGCACTGAAAATTAATGGTTCTTCTGGTCCGTCAGGACTTGACGCTGCTGCTTGGAAAAAATTATGTACCTCATTCCAATCCTCTTCAGCTGACTTATGCTCTGCTCTCGCTTCATTGACAAAACGAATATGTATCTCCTATATAGACCCAGCTGGTCTTCACCCACTCCTTGCCAGTAGATTGATTGCTATAGACAAGTGTCCTGGAGTACGCCCCATAGGAGTTGGTGAGGTTGTTTGTCGCATTATTGGTAAGGCAGTACTTCAGGCTGTTAGGCATGATGTACTAGAAGTGGCAGGATGTGAACAGCTTTGTGCTGGCCAACCTGGAGGCTGTGAGGCTGCGGTTCATGCTATTCGACACCTATTTGAGTCAGCAGACTGTGAGGCTGTTTTACTCGCTGACGCGAGGAATGCATTTAACTCGCTCAACAGACGTGCAGCTCTACTAAATATACACAATCTCTGTCCATCTTTGGCAATAATTCTAACTAATTGCTATCGATCTGATGTTCCCTTATTCATTGATGATGATACTATATTCTCATCAGAAGGAACAACACAAGGAGACCCTTTAGCGATGGCTATGTATGCAATAGGGATACCCCATCTCATCCATCATCTTAATCAACCTTCAGTCCACCAAGTCTGGTATGCAGATGATGCTGCAGCCTTGGGAAAGCTGTCTACAATACGATCCTGGGGGAGGAGCTTCAGTGTCATGGTCCTTTATTTGGATATTATGCAAATCACACTAAGTCCTGGCTCATAGTGAAACCTGAGTTTGAGGAAACTGCCCATTCTGTGTTTTGCTGACATAGATATCAATATTACATCTGAGGGTCATCGATACCTTGGGAGCCCAATAGGATCAGAACATTTTATAACTAACTTTATTAAAGATAAGATCTCTGAGTGGGTGTCTCAGCTAGAGAAACTCACTACTGTAGCTCAAACTCAACCACATTCTTCATATTCTGCCTTAACTCACGGGTTTTCAATAAAATTGTATATCTTTGTCGTACTACACCTGGTGTGTGTGAACACATTCACCCTGTGGAAGATTGTCTGAGAAGGAGATTGATTCCCATTTTGACGGGTAGGAATGCTGTCAATGATTCTATACGCTCCCTTTTTTCTCTTCCTGCACGCTTAGGAGGCCTTGGATTAACTAACCCAATTAGAGAAGCTGATACTCAATACCATGACTCAATTTCCATCTTTCTCCCATTGTGGAAACAATTGTCATGAGAAATCAGACTCCAATTTTTACACTTCTATATGAGTCACAGATACGAAAAAACAAAGTGAAATCAAGCCACCGAGCTCACTTTAATACACTTTTTTCTAATTTGTATAAGTCTTTTTCTGATCCCTCTCTGAAACGGTGTCTGTGGTTGCTAGTGAGAAAGGTGCTTCTTCATGGCTTACAGCTCTGCCTATAGTTGAACACGGTTTTGCCTTACATAAGGTAGCTTTTATAGATGCCATCTCTCTTAGATATGGTTGGACTCCTCCTCATCTTCTCCCTCTCATTGCATATGTGGCTCCTCTTTTAGTATTGACCGTGCCATGAACTGTAAGTGTGGCGGGTTCCCTTCCATTCGTCACAATGAGCTGAGAAATATAACTGCTGAACTATTGACTGAAAACTAGCTCAAATGTTCTAATTGAACCTCCTCTTCAGCCACTCACTGGGGAACAATTATCACACCAATCTAGCAATACAGAAGATAACGCTCGAGTGGATATAGCTGCTTCTAATGTCTGGTCTCCATCTGATAGAGCTTTTTTTGATGTTAGGGTTTATAATCCATTCTCCACCACCTACATTAGATCAACCCTTAAAGCATCCCACAAGAGAAATGAACAAGAGAAGAGAAGACAGTATGACTCTAGAATTCGCATAGTTGAGCATGGTACTTTCACACCTCTGGTATTCACAACTGCTGGTGGGATGGGACCTGCAGCTACTACCTTTTACAAACGTTTAGCTTCTAACTTGTCTGACCACCATAAAAAACCCTATTCACTTATCCTGAACTGATCCGCTGTCGATTGTCTTTCTCCCTTCTTAGATCTGCTATCCTATTTTTATGTGGAGCTCGCTCTTCATATCATAGACCTATTTTCTCTAACATTAATTCACTGGACCAGGCCCTCTCTGAAGGAAGAGTGGCTCATTAACATGGTTTCTCTTTTTTTTACTTTCCCTTTTTTTGTTTTTGGTATTATTGGGGTGAGTGTACTGTGTACTCTCTCACATTATTGTATCAATATTACTGTGACCATTGTGATAATATTATCAATACTAGTGTATTATTATAAAAAACTATATTGTGTCATATCCTTTATCTGTAAATTATGTATGTACACTTCACTTACTGCTATTCTAAACATTTATTACTCCAAACACAGGTCCAGTGTTTGGGTACCAGCTTTGCCTGGGCCACCCTCAGATCCACCTCTGCTCTAAAATTAAGAGGTTATTAACCTCGCTGTGGGTGGGCGCATAGCGAGGGTTACTGTAGTCTGTGTGTGTGTCTGTTACCCGGGCAAATGGCTTTGAACTGCTTAACTCGGCAAACACGGCACTGGTAGCCAGCAAACTATAGTGATGGTAGCAAAACGTCTGTACTTCTTATAAATACTGCCAAAGGAGCGTCAAACGAACAAAAAGCTTTAAAAGTCTGAAAAACCTTTTGAAAAAAAGCACAGCTTTCAGTGAGACTCGAAAATTTAAAAAAACATCCTGCATACAGCTTATGACATTTTTTAACTTTCAAAGTGAGAAGTTTTGCAAAAATACTTTGGAAAGTTATGATAGTTTTTACTAACTTTTGGCAATTATCTTTGTCGATACATTGAGCGCGAACCAAAATACTAGCACCATAGCTGTCGTTGGAGAATCACTAACTTTTACTAAGAAGTTGGAAAGTATTGGACCTTTTGTCAACTAGAGTGTAAAACACTAAAAGGCAATGAAAAGAAAATGCTGATCATCATATCGTCTTGCGCATCACGTGAGTACGTCACTTGAGGAGGTCTCTGGATAAGACTGCAGCGAGGTTAGCACTTTAGTGCATTTCATTTGTCTATGTAAGATGTCATGCAAAATGAAAAAGTATATACAGTTAACAAGATATAGTAGTAGACCTGCCACAAAGTTTCTGCATTATTAACTAAAGAGGGTAATATTGTGATAATAGTTATTATAATCCTTCTCATAATCCAATTGCAACAATGTCACATCTTGGCTACAAAAGTGGCACATTTTTACAACAATTGGACTTTAAATCCATATTTTTGTATCATCATGTCATATTTTAGCATGATTTCTCAACGATAGTACAAACAAAACATAGCTACATAAAATTTTGTTTAATAAGACAAGTAATTGTAATAATCATAGTCAACTACATAGACAGTATGGTCAAGTTAGATTATTACAATCATCTATTCCTAGTATTAACACTACACTACTCATATATGGAATTCCGAAACCAGTAACATGAATTCATGTTTAGTACATAAATAATTTTTGCCAGTGGATTTGAAACCAATATTTATTCCTTTATGGATGACATGCCTCACTGGTTGTATATCCAGGGTTTATACATGTTCTA
>NW_024534133.1:0-25560 GCF_016097555.1 Gigantopelta aegis
TTTGTCATACCAGTTTAGTTAAACCAGTGTAAGTGTAGATGTGAACGCAGCTTATTATACAAATTCTGTGACTATTTTTATAAATAGACAACTATGTACAATATATACAGTTATATAACACTATTTTTTATAAACAGAACACTATGTACAATATATTTATTTATATAAGACTATAAGATATATATATATAGATAGATAGATAGATAGATAGATAGATAGATATAGATATTGTTCAATACGGGACCTAAAATATGGAAATGCACTTTTCTAAGTTAAATGTATCGATTATTTTCACACCGGAAATACGGTATTGCATAGATATCAGTTCAGTCAGTGCTGTGTTATTAAGTATGTTGTGACTTGGTCTCGGAAAGTCCAACAGAATAGTTTCTGCAAAAGAAGAATAAAACCCAATAAATAGTTTTTGCCTCTGACAATCCAAATTTAAGAAATTACAAACACGTGAAACAAGATAAAAAATAAAAGTACACAAGAATACAGTTGGATAGTCTGTTTTGTAAACCACAGTTTGGTGACACTACAACATTGCGTGTTTTGTTGCTATACAACATCCATAAATGTAACTTTGCACAGATCTTTACATTACATTTTGTCAAATAGTTGCTTGCTGTAGAGAGGTAACCTCCCAATGACCTTGACACTGGCAAAATGTTAAATATTATCTGCGAGTTTTAATGATTTACAGATGATAATACAGGTGTTACAAGTTTTTATTTAAGTATCCCCATTACGAGTTATAGCTAGGTTAATAATAATAATGAATAGTGTCATAGTGGAGAGGCACTAATTTACAATTGAAAAGCTTTCTCCTGGCAGAAAGTCTTTCTGGGAGTTGTCCCGGAAGATGTAACAATGGGTTGCATTTTCTGCCAGAAACAAGAATGGTTAATACTTTTAGAATTTCTTGTTTATATTTCCTTTGTTTCACACCAGTATGGGATGTTAAAAATGCATACATTCATACATATAGAATAAAAGTATAGTCGTGTGTTTAATACACCAATTAAATGAATATTGGATACATCAACAAAATCAATATTTAATACACCAATAAAATATGTATACCTCATGTCTTGAGATTTTCATAAAGTTCCATTTTTGCATATGGCGTATCATCTCGAGTTCCAAGTCCCTCGTAAGTATTTGTCTGGTCATCAGAGTTAACAAGTTCTGAAAACCACAGTTATACTCTACATACACTTATACATTCATACATATACATTTAACTTCTTATATCATACAACACTTACATGTAAAATAGTTTTCAAAACGTCACTTGGGTGTACGACTCACAATACGTATACTCTAAGTAATGAGACCAATTTCATTTCAACTTATTTTCGTGCTTATACCCAATTAAGGTTCAAGCACGCTGTCCTGGGCAAAGACCTCAGTTATCTGTGCTGTCTGTCTAGGAAAGTGGGCTAGTTAGTGGTTAGTGACAGAGAAGAGGGTGTAGTGGCCTTACACCTACCCATTGATCCCTTAAGAGCTCGCTCTGGGTTGGAGCCGGTACCGGGCTGCGAATACTGTACCTACAAGTCCGATGGCTTAACTACTGCACCAACGAGACCAATAACCAGCATTTCAAAGCTAACACAGCAGCTGACAAATTAAAACACCATTAAACAATGACCAGTAGTGTAGCATCATATCAAAATAATTAATATATATGGTGTCACACCAGGTGTGTTAATAGAACATGTTTATATACACACAAATCAAATAGACTGTATTTATTTAGTATGTATGTGTGTATTTACGAGTGTATGTGCAGTCCTCTCTCTCTCTCTCTCTCTCTCTGTGTGTGTGTGTGTGTGTGTGTGTGTGTGTGTGTGTGTGTGTGTGTGTGTGCATGTGCGTGTGTGTGCACAATAAATGAGATATAGAGAGAAAGGGATGGTAGAGAAAACGTAGAAACAAATCAATAATGAAAGTAAAATAAATTTACCAGTACTGTTACAACGCCGTGTGTCGTCTGGTGTTGCATGTTGATGCCTGTAACAAAACAACAAACCAATTTATAGTAGCATAAATGTAGATTCATTCAGAGTATGACTATTTAGATTCAAAGCTGTAACAAAGCAACAATCCAGATTATTTTAAGGGAGGGGAGTTTATTCAGAGTTAGGTAACATTTTATTCATAAAGTAAAATGAAGTCAGTATGGCCATTTTCTTCCTTAACAGCTGATTTGTGGCTTAGTATTCATTGCCTGGAACATGAAACAAAAATACAAATTATGTGTGTGCGTCTGGTCTTATTGATATTATCTATGTGCGTGTTTGTGCGATTATATTTCTGTATGTCATTCTATCACTGCGTGTCTTGGCGTGTGTGTGTATATATCTGTTTGTGTGTGTATGTAAAGGATTCCCAATTACAAATAAACTAATTAAAAACGCAATGTTATACTTACACGTTACCTTTAGAATGCTGCCCATCTGTCAAGAAAACAGAAAAAGGATATAAGACAATAAAAAGCATGCTGAAATAATCTTTGTAAACGCTGTTTATCTTTTACCCATATGTCCATTCCTGCCAAAAGTTCACTTCGTTTGCTGATGAGTGAAAAAGGTATTAATCGTAAATATATCAAATTGCATACACGAGAAAACTAAGACAAAATACTAAACCATGTAAACAAAAGCAATAGACAGGGTTAAAAATTAGCAGTCGCCCGTATCGAACTTTATTGGCTAAGGGCGACTAAGAATTTTACAAAGGTAGTCCATTGGGCGACCATTGATTTTAGTGTCTGGCGAGCATGGTGCTAGTTAAAAAAGAAACACTGATACTGATTCGAATGTGACAAAACCACACACCACGTCTATGTGGCGCGAACTACAGATCTGGTAGCAGAAGACCTATATTTTGATAGCGCCAACATAATGAATAAAGATAAAATTCATATAAAAACATATTAATTTATTAAGTTTTAGACCCATACCGTCTCAAATAACATTTTATTGGGGGTAAACGTGCAGTGTAAATTAAAACAAAAATTATCTACAAATTACCACCAAACGGCATAGGTTAACTCTTTTTTTGTGTGTGTGATACAAGTTTTAAGACAATTGATGGAACATGCCTGGTAATCTGAATGACACAATCATAATACATGATCAGGGCCGTATCTGCACAAAGCAGAGTCGAGTGTGAATTTGGCACAACAGTGGATGATTCCACGGATCTCTATCTAGAACAGCAACTCCTGAGGAAATCATTTGGTGGGAATTTCACCCCTCTTGTATCACCACAAAGTTTATTTCATCCCTCTTGCATCGCCACGAAGAGGACTGCCACTCCCAGACTAGTTTACTAAAGCACGCGCAGTTCTACATTTAGCGTGTTTCTACTGCATTATCTTTTACCCTGTATTGAAAATGAGATTTAATATGTTTAATTTAATGGTACTTTGTAAAGAAACATGTTTATTTATACTGGATTTCTTTTTAATATGTTTTATTTGAGTTGGTATGGGTTTAAAACTTGATATCAAGTTTTACTTTATTCATTATGAAGTTAAACGGCAATTCATCGGTTTTCTTTAACGCAAACGGTTATTATTCAACGAAAACAACACTATAGTTTTATTTTTAACTGTGCAGTTTAATTTCAATGTGATAATCGGAGGACTAGTTGAATTTGAGAAGGGCAAGTAAGAATTTTTCTTCAACTGGCCCTGCTGGCGACCTTGGTTTTCATGTTAATGTTTAACCCTGAATAGACCTTTCATACTTTAAATTTATTTGTTATATCTATACTTGAGAACATTGGTTACATCATTTTTAATATAATAATACACAGAATAGAAATTAAACTGTAGTCTCACCTGATTTTGAAGAAGCACACACATAACCTCGTCTCCACAAAATGACAAAGACTGTCTCTGTCAAGACAGCAATCGTAATCCCTATCAAAATCCCAATAGCAATCCCTGTCCCGATTACTTCGTTTGATGATGTTGGCAGAAAAGATTCACCTTTAATAAAACAAACAACAATTATAACACAAAGATACATTTTACTCAGAGCGTGGCTGTTACACTAATAATAAACGTGTCTGTTGTTGAGAAATGTAAAAACGATAACAATTAAAAAACAAAACAAAAACATGCTATACCGTCTACCCGAAATACAGAAAAAGAGTTAAAGGAACATTCCTGAGTTTGCTGCGATTTTTAAGATGTTATCGACTAACAGAGACTTTTTAACGATTGTAATTACATATTAAATACATTTTTCTGTATAAAATATTAGCGGCTGTACATTAAACATGTTTCTGATATTTCTAATAATTTGTACTAGGTTAAATTTCATTTTATTTCCTAATTATATGTTTTTCGTATGTACGAAATTATTGAAGACAAAATCCAGTTTGGGCTTCTTACAAATATTAAGACGACCAGAAACACATTGAATATACAGACACTGATATTTTAAACAAGAAAATATATTTAATATGTAAGTTTAATCGTATAAAGTTTTTATTTGTCTGAAACATCATACAATTCAGCAAACTCAGGAATGTGCCTTTAACATGTTCGCTTTAAAGGTATGGAAAAGCGGTGCCACCAACCCCTCAGACACACACAGAGAAATGATGCTCTATTGCTAAATGGTGAGAATGGCAGCGATGTTTTATGGTACAAAAATCGATTGCTTACTCTATTAAAAGATAGAAGAAAAAAAAGCAACACATTTATGTGAATAAATCAAGATTGGATTTTTATTAATGCACGTCGTAAACAATTAATATCATTTACTAAATTATATTACATCTACATCGCATATAAGGAAATATATATCTGTCGTGGGGTCACTGACGGGGATGGGAAAGACCAGTTCGAACCACCCAGGGGATCGACAACGTGATTCCTCGCACCTAAGGTGATGAACTACATATCGCCCAGCGTTACAACAAAGCTATTTGAGAGTGTCCTTTATGATTATTACCTGGAGGTAATGTCAAAGCTTCCTGTTCCTTGGTAAAGTCTTCGTATCCATATCTGTTATAAGCCAAAATCCGCACTAGGTAGATAGTCTTTGGCTGAAGATTTGATATGACAGCTTTCTGAATGGTGTTAACACCGTTTTCTGGAATGACTTCAGTGAGGTTTGTCCACTGTGCTGATGTGTCTGATCGGTATTGTACAACAAACGTCTGCTCTGAGCCTCCATTAAATGCTTCCAGCCAAGCAACTGAGACCGAGTGTGGATCACTGCTCCATGATTTGAGATCAGAGGGAATATTCGGAGGACCTTCGAGAAACAATGATATTTACTGAAACTCTCGCATACCCAAGCATTTGTTATGTAAATAAAGTTAAACGTTAATAAAAAAATAAAAAAATATTTTTAAACATTAAATTGCATTTAAAATGCAAATATAATACAGCCTAACCGAAATGATGAAGCATGGACGAAACGTACAAAATAAAGACATACTAATTCAACTAAGACAGGAAAACTATAATTAAATGCTTAAGTCCTTTATAATTACACTAACAAGGCTGTTGTTTTCATCTGGTTTCTGGTAATTAATTTGATATAATCACAACAATAAATGAAAGAAAGGCGAAGTTGGAGTTGTAGTAAGATCAAAGTTTAATAACAATCCTCGTCAGTGTTCTACAGATTTTTAATATGCAGCTAGCAAACACATCTACTCACACGATGTATAGCACTGGAAGATGTGAGATAAATTAATACCATGACAGAGTGGCAGTGAGATCCCATTTTAATAGCCCAATGGACTACAGTGACGGTTTAGAACTAGCATATCCATCTACTCATACCTGCTACATCAAATGTCAGGTTCTTCACAAGATCTGTGTTTTTAGCTCCATTAGACACCACAACCTGATAGGTCCCAATATCTCCCTGCTGAACATTTGTTAGTGTGAGTTTCCCAACAGCAGATACGTCAGTTGTAGATGAACTACCAGACCCAACACTGTGTTTGTTTCCATCAGTCAGTTTGTACCAGGTGAATGTCGGTGATGGATTGGCAATCACTGATATATTCAGAGTTACATCACCACCTACTGCCGCTGCAAACTCTTTCTGGAATGGAACTCGATGGTCTAGTCTTGGTGAACCTAAAATATATTGATTGCTAAAAGTAATTATAATGTACCTTCATACAGATAAAGGGCGAGACATAGCCCGGTGGTAAAGCAATCGCTTGATGTGCGGTCGGTTTGGGATCGATCCCCGTAAGTGGTCCCATTGGACTATTTCTCTCTCCAGCCAGTGCTCCATGACTGGTACATCAAAGGCCGTGGTATGTGCTATCCTGTCTATGGGATGGTGTATATAAAAGATCCCTTGCTGCTAATCGACTAGCCTATGAAGTGGCGACAGCGGGTTTCCTCCCTCAATATCTGTGTGGTTCTTAACCATATGTCTGACTCCATGTAACTGTAAACAAAATTTGTTGAGTGTGTCGTTAAATAAAATATTTCCTTCCTTCCTTCATACAGATAATTAAAAAGTATCTACACTCACAAAGTATGTTGTATTCATACATACAATAGTGTATCAATTGCTGCTACTAGAGAGTTCCGTGTCAAAGTTCGAGTATTAAAACATTTCGGAGAAAAAACAACTGTGGGTGTGATTGGTAGTAATATGTGATGTTGATTATTTGTGTAAATACTATTATCCACTGACAATAAATAAATACACTTTTGTTTGTTATACAGTTGTTAAGCAGTATATACCAGAGGTTGAAACTAATGCTGGGTACCACGAAAAAATGGAACAGCAATTATAAGCAAAAATGACGGTTGCTATTAAAAACATTAATTAAATGTCTTAAATGATACGTCACGCACACACACACACACACACACACACACACACACACACTTTCCTATCGTCTTACAGGTAGAGGTTCCACATTTTTTATTGTTGTACTTCTTGGGTGTGTCGATACGCTGCTTATATAAGTTTTGTTAGTAAACGTTAACATTATCGGCAATAGGAATTGATTTGGTCTATTAGAACCTGCAATGAGAAATAGCCTAATGGGTCAACCGACGGGGGTCGCTCCTACACCAATCGCGCATCAGGTGGCCTCTTTACCAGAGTGCTATTGCTGTTCGGAAATGAGAAAAATTACTAAATATAGTAAATAAAAGTAAAGTCGGCGCTCCTTTGTATCCCTCTATTGTTGTCTTTTTTATGTACGGTTAGTTTTCCAGTTAGTAGAACTGCCTAAGTTATACGATGGGTAATGGTATAAACAGGAAAACGAGTTATGGCATGACTATAATGTGGAATGAATATACTACATACAAACTAATTAAAGTACTAAACTGTATCAAATGGTATAAAATAAATATAGTACGATATGAGTAACTTGTAAGAATTCAAACGTATTTCACTTTATTTTATTTTTAACCTGTTAGAACTTAGTGAGTAACATTTGGTCAATAGTTTTCACATTAATCATTAATGATACTAATGTGTAACTCACATCTCACAACAAGCTGGACACTTTCACTGACAGCTGACTTGATGTTGTTTCCCGCTTCACACGTGTAGTGTCCTGCATCCAGACATCCAGCCTCGTTCCACGTGTACTCAGCCTGTTTAGAGTGTGTCACTTCACGCGAAGTCTGTGAGTTGTTCAACAGTTTAATGTGAGATCCTGGGTTACTGTCAACATCACATCTCAGAGTCATAGGAGTTAACTCATCAACTGTAACCGGTGTATACTGAGAGTTCAAAGTCACAGAAGTGATTGAAGATTGGTCTGCAAGAAAATGTATTAAATACTTAGAAATCATTCCACATGAAAATAGAGTTACTTGAGAATTTGAAGCCAAAATAGATCAACAATCATTTAAATATTAAAATATTAAAATGAGCAGTTTCTGAGTGAAAATTGATGCAGACTTGTTGTTGTGACGTACACCTACATATACATTATTTCATTAAGTCTCAGCTGGAGAATAATATTTAAATATATTTCATTGAAAGGAATATGTATGTTATAAAAGTAACAAGAATGTCAAAATCATAACTGCAAAGTATTAAGTACTGAATAGGGAAAAGTTCAATCAAGAAGAGGTTAGCAACTTAAAACATTAAACCAGTTGATATTCTCATATCATTTACACATCATCAGCCTAAAACCAGTGAAACAAATTAAATAGCAAAGTTCCGTTTGATCATGCATATATAATCTTAGGCCTAGAAATAACTTAATGTTTCAGGAAACATTATAGGGAAAATAAGTAGGTCGGCTTTTCAGCTTTAAAAAAAATATTAACTAGTTGGGATAAAATGTTAGGCATATACTGTTTTTACCTACTTATTAAAAAATTTTTTTTTTTAAATTAGGATTGGGGTTTTTTTTCTAGGTAGGGACAGGTTCCCAGAAGCACAATTTATTTTAGGCCTTAAAAACATTCACTGTGTGAAATGTATTTATTGCAATCATTATTATTTTGTAATAGAAGAAATACAGTGTTTTATGCACAATGCTATATTCTAATTGGTCAGCTATTTAAAATACCATGCCGTATTAATTACAATATACAGACATAATACATAACATAGGTGAACTTTTAAAAGTAGTATCACTTTTCTAGATGCAACCTGCACATCGAAACAACACATGGCACTGGTTGGGACGTGAAAACGTCATCGAGGGCTATTAAATTGTATGACCCATAACTGCTCTACCACTAGGCTACAGTCCACCACAAATATATCATTTGAAGACAGTTCATGAATAGTTTCTTATCATTTATGTTTCAATTATAATGACATAAAATAAATACTTTTACTTACACTGCACGTCCAGACTAATTTTCTTCTCTAATGATTTCTGTGTATTTGTGTTCCTAGCCGTACACGTATAGTCACCAGCTGCTGATCTCTGTATGTTATTTAAGGACAACACAGAACTGGTTGGTTCTATCGGAGATTTGAACTTCCACGTGAAAGAACAGGATGGAGAACAGTTAGTAGCTCCACAAGACATAGCTACATCGTCACCTTCCTTCAATGTCAGTGAAGAATTCGAGGTGATCTGGACACTGTCTGGACCATCTACAAATGAGACAAAAAGATATAACAAAAACCACCAATACCCCCCCCCCCCCCTTCAAAAAAGAACTAAGAAAGAAAAAAGAAGAAGAAACAAATATTTTTTAAAATGAAAAAAATAAAAAAAAAATAAAAAAATCAACCAAACAAAAAAAAAAACCATTTTATTTTAGAAACGACAAGAAACACATACAAAAAAAAACACCGTTACACGTTTAAATAGTTTTCTCTTTAATACTGATATGAAATACCTATACTTGCTGTCTTATATGTTGTGTTGTTCACGGTTTTTACTGATTTTGTAGCTAAAATATCCAGATAAGTGAACCGACAAAACACTTCAATCAATTCAGTTTCGTATTTTTATAATATATTTATCACATCGTTTGATTATAAGCGTTAACATGTTTAGACGACAAGTACATTTTTTAGATATGTGATTACTAACTGAACATGTTTGACATTTGATGAGTAATATTTAACGCAATAATAAAAAATACGTTCTAGAAGCTGTCAGGGTCATATTTCGCTAGTTCACATCATCATTTGTGATAAGTAACCACCAATTAATCGATCACACACACGCGCGCGCGCACACGCACACACACACACACACACACACACACACACTCTCTCTCTCTCTCTCTCTCTCTCTCTCTCTCTCTAAAGAGTGTGACGTCATGTTTGCCAAATCTTGGACACGTCACCGACGAAGTCATTGGTACACAAACGCCAAATCGTATTGTGTATACCATCATCATCATGAATATTATTACTCTTTTTATTTTATTATGTTTATTATTATGCAATTTATTATTTCAGCACATGTAACATTAGCAGAATACTCACAGTATACTCTCAGTGTGAACTGTTTACTGTTAGATTTTGGTATAACCGTGTTAGTCACTTTACATGTGTAAACATTCCCGTTCTGACTCCTGTTGATGTTACTCAGTTTTAACTGAGAGTTTGCTGTGATTTCCTGAGTCCCCAGTTTCCAGGAGAAGACACACGGTGGATCACAGTCAGCTTCACAATTCACAGTCAAACTCCCTCCTTCTGCTGCATACCCAGAAAATTGTGGTCGGATTGTAACAGAATCTGGTCCATCTGAGGAGGTAAATGACAACCTGTTAATTCATTTTACTACAGCAATGTAACTACAATGTGATTGCAATAATTAGTATCGACTATTATCAGTTTGACACAAACCCACCCACCATGTCCCCTGTCTCGTACTTTTATGTGGACTAGAAGTAAACAGGTTGGTCAAGTACCAGGCATTTTTAAAGTTTGGGATTAGGAATCATTGATTTTAGCACCCACCTAATTTGGGCTAGTACCCACGTAAGATAGAAAATGTTTTTAGAATTTAAAAGGCTACGCGCACACTATGGCCCAAATTTCCGAGTCAGTTGCTAAATATAGAGCACAGTAGTACTAGCGTGTCGTCACTACCGGTCTAACACTGACAAGTGCTATGGGAATGTGCAAATTTAAAGAGTATCATTGGTGAAATGAAAGCCATTCAAAAGATAATGTCCAAAAATAAGTTCAACACATTTCCGTTTTGCCCTTACTAAGTCTCAGTGTATTCCATGCTAAGTCTCAGTGTACCGCATGCTAAGTCTCAGTGTATTGCATACTAAGTCTCAGTGTATTGCATACTAAGTTTCGGTGTTTTGTATAGTCTCAGTGTATTGTATACTAAGTCTCAGTGTATTGTATACTGAGTCTCGGTGTATTGTATACTAAGTCTCAGTGTATTGGATACTGAGTCTCAGTGTATTGGATACTGAGTATCGGTGTATTGCATGCTAAATCTCAGTGTATCGCATGCTAAGTATTAGTGTATCGCATACTAAGTCTCAGTGTATTGCATACTAAGTCTCAGTGTATTGTATAGTCTCAGTGTATCGCATACTAAGTCTCAGTGTATTGTTTACTAAGTCTCAGTGTATTGGATACTGAGTATCAGTGTATTGGATACTGAGTCTCAGTGTATTGGATACTAAGTCTCAGTGTATTGGATATTGAGTCTCAGTGTATTGCATACTGAGTCTCCGTGTATTGGATACTAAGTCTCAGTGTATTGCATACTATGCCTCAGTGTATTGCATACTAAGTCTCAGTGTATCGCATGCTAAGTATCAGTGTATCGCATACTAAGTCTCAGTGTATTGCATACTAAGTCTCAGTGTATTGTATAGTCTCAGTGTATCGCATACTAAGTCTCAGTGTATTGTTTACTAAGTCTCAGTGTATTGGATACTGAGTATCAGTGTATTGGATACTGAGTCTCAGTGTATTGGATACTAAGTCTCAGTGTATTGGATATTGAGTCTCAGTGTATTGCATACTGAGTCTCCGTGTATTGGATACTAAGTCTCAGTGTATTGCATACTATGCCTCAGTGTATTGCATACTAAGTCTCAGTGTATCGCATGCTAAGTATCAGTGTATCGCATACTAAGTCTCAGTGTATTGCATACTAAGTCTCAGTGTATTGTATAGTCTCAGTGTATCGCATACTAAGTCTCAGTGTATTGTATACTAAGTCTCAGTGTATTGGATACTGAGTCTCCGTGTATTGGATACTAAGTCTCAGTGTATTGGATATTGAGTCTCAGTGTATTGTATACTAAGTCTCAGTGTATCGCATACTAAGTCTCAGTGTATTGTATAGTCTCAGTGTATTGTATACTTAGTCTCAGTGTATTGGATACTAAGTCTCAGTGTATTGAATACTAAGTCTCAGTGTATTGTATACTGAGTCTCAGTGTATTGCATACTGAGTCTTCGTGTATTGGATACTAAGTCTCATTGTATTGCATACTAAGTCTATGTGTATTGGATACTAAGTCTCAGTGTGTTGCATACTAAGTATTAGTGCATTGTATACTAAGTTTCAGTGTGTTGTATACTAAGTCTCAGTGTATTGTATACTAAGTCTCAGTGTATTGCATACTAATTATCAGTGTATTGCATGCTAAGTCTCAGTGTATCGCATGCTAAGTCTCAGTGTATTGTATAATATCAGTGTATTGCATACTAAGTCTCAGTGTATTGTATACTAAGTATGTAGTCTATATTTTCAATGTATCCCGTATAACAAGATAGATTGAAAATATAGACTATATGTACTTAAATTAGTGTTATAATTTTCAACCCTGGATAATGAACTTACATGCTATAGTTTTTCTACATGTAGAAGGTTGACCTGCTGCTCCATCACGGCAAGTCCAATCTACAGCATCAACTGCTGTGTTGAAGGAGTCTATAGTCAGAGTATTCTGTGTAGGGCCGTTACCAACTGCTCTGTAGCCTGTCAGTCTTCCCAGTGGAAAACACACAGTGTTGGCTGTGTTACAAGATACCACATCTTCTTGCTGTCCATTATTTGTTCGTGACCATATGATTCCTTTAGAAACAGTGCCACTTATTCTACAGATTAGCTGTGTCCTTTGTCCAGGATAACCACCAGTCATGCAATCAATGGCGGTATTGGCTTCACCTGTAAGATGGAGATAATTACAGAATAATGGCTTATCTGTGTCTCGTGAATGAATGTTATAAACCCGAGCATCTGGCGATGGTTTTACAATATTCATTCACGAGGGACATATAATTCTAACTCCTCGTATCAGGTCAGATCAGGTCATAGGGCTTTACGTACACATTCAGAGCAAGCTGTTGTAGCGCACGCCTGTCCAGGACAGGAAAGGTGGAGGGGGGGGGGAGGGACCGTCTGCACTGGCAGGTGCAAGTGAGCACCAGCAGGCCAACCGTGGTCGGTAGCAGACGGAGGAGGGGGGCGGTGGGGTGGGGGGAGGGGGTAAATGGTGCTATGGAATTTTGAATGGAGCAAGAATTATGCCAAAAGAGAAAAATGTGCGCAAGTTTGATTGAGGAATTTGGGCGCAATTTTGAACGGTCGGTCAAAAAGAAAGTTCTGGAGCTAATAGGTTTTGACATTAGTGAATCGAGAGATCGAGAGTAGCTCGTTAATTAGACCTCTACGATGCTGTAGTGTCTCCCTAGGTTGCCCATAGGGCCCTTAAAAAGGGCCTGACCACCGCTTCTGGTCGTGTCATGACAACCCAGGGGAGACTTGTGATGGTGTAAACACCGGTAGGCAAGGCGCTGTCGTTCCGGATGTTGTGTAAATATTGTTGTTGTTGCAGTTAACGACGTCCTACTCTTCAGTGTCACCAAGTACCAAGTAGACCACCAGCAGCAAGTATTTGGGGGTGGGATAGGGTAGGCTGGTATTCATTTGTCCAGCTTCCCCTGGGTGCAGTGCAATTGTGTACTCAGAGCCGGTCTTCTTTTGTCCAGCACCTTATTAGAGTATCCTCGTATCAAGTTGGTTATTCTCTTTATTACCCATTGTAAACTGACGGTGAGCGTGTTCTGTATTGTGATTGGTTAATTACATTATTTTTCCGAGATCAAATGAAAATAACACCCAGAAAGCCAATGACGTGACTGGAACAGGCCAAGTTGACGGTTCAAGGGTATACAGTTAGATTGTAGCCAGGTATTTTTTACAGTTAGTTCTGTAGAAAAACGAGCATAATCATATCGAGTTGTCAGATTTGCGGGTGTTATTGTCTATTTGATGCTCGCAAATGTTTCATTTTTAACCTCAGGCTAACTCCTTCGGTCAACAATGACATCTGCAGGATAAAATAAACAATAACACACGCAAATCTAAAAACTCTATATAGTTATCTTCTAATTGTCACTTTTAACTGGATTTGTTTTTATTCAAAGCTGCCCTGTTGAAACTGCCCTGTCATGGCAAAAGGAAACAAGTACATTTTTCAACCTTTCGAGATAACAAGCAAACACATAAATTCATAGCTGAACATTAATGTGTAATATTGTTTTATCGCTTCATCTCGTTCTTCTTAAACACTACTATATGATGGATAGTTTAAAAGGCTAGTTTAAATGTTGGACTCTCGTTTGGCAATTGCTCCTTTTTGCCATGACATTATGTTGAGACGCCTTTTTATTACTAAATGGCAAAAGTTAAAATAATCCAAATACACTTTATAACTACTTTATTTTACAAAAGAACTGCAAAAGTGAAAGTTTTAATAGAGAGACAATTGGTGTATTTCAGTCAATGTGATGTGCACTTTTTGTTTACAACCGGTCCGATAAATTCTCCGAGTTATGATTCACTGGTATATTTATCGAAAACTTTCTATGATTCTCGGGCATAAATGGACACATTGTTTAATGATTTATTTCTTCTTAACCTCACTGGTGCCTCGAGGTTTTTCATATTTTTGTAATACTATAACGGTCAATTTAAAATTGGTTTAGAATAAATGTGACAAACTTTGAAGAAGAAAATGTTTTGTCCAAGGAATTCGAAAATGAATTTAAAATTGACCGTTGTAGTGTTATTCTAGTTATACTCTTCAAAAAAGGTAGGGGAATTTAAAATGCAAATGTCATTACAAATGATTGGAACAGAGATATGATTTCAAAAAAGACTGCCTAGGAAAGAACGTCCAGCCGGAAATGTGCACGTGCAAAACGCAGTAGCCCCGTACACGTGGGTAGGCAGTCGTTTGCGAGTTTGCCACTTCACAGAGATGTCGATAAATCTGCTTGAGTGATTACTGCTGTTAATTTTGCTGAATCACATAATCATCCTTTCTCTCCTCTCAACTTATTTTCATGCTTATATCAAATTAAGGTTCAAGCACGCTGTCCTGGGCACACACCTCAGCTACCTTGGCTGTCTGTCTGTCCAGGGCAGTGGGTCAGTGATAGAGAAGAGGGTGCAGTGGCCTTACCCAATGAGTCGTTCAAACTCGCTCTGGATGGGCGCAGGTACCGGGCTGCGAACCCAGTAACTACCAGTCTTATGTTCGATAACTTAACCACGACACTACCGAGGCCGGTGTCTCATAATCAGTTAACCTTTGTTCTATGGAAGTTTGTCTTTGAATTAGTGATGCGGCGTCTACGACGCGAAGAACACCTTAGTGCTATCGACATGCTTCAAACTAGTAGAATTCAGCGTGATGAAGCCAATATGTTCAATGTTTCACCGTTTGAGATCTGCAGATTATGGAACAGATACCAGCAGATCCAAAATGTTGATGATCGACCCCGTCCAGGGCGTCCCAGGCCAACCACACAAGCCCAGGATCGACTCATCAGAACCCAGGTTCTACGATATCGAGCTTAAACAGCGACTCAGATCGCAACAAAGTTACTCCAGTTTACTGGGGTCCAAGTGGTGGGTCAGGCGATTAAACATCGTCTACATGCAGTTCATCTGCATTCTCGGCGGCCACGTGTTGTGCCACCATTAGCGAATCGCCACATGGTAAACAGGCGCCAATAGTTTACACAGCGTAGAAACTGGGGGAATCGTCGATGGTCTCGTGTAATATTTTCTGACTAGTCCAGATTCACTCTCGTCTTCTTGGATAGGCGTGGCCGCGTTTGGCAACGTCGAAATGAACGCCATGCAAACGCCATCCTCAGGCCTATTTCTTTTGAAGAGTATATAATAATTCCTGAACCGATTACTCGCACCCACGTATACCACACACACACACACACACACACACACACACGCGCACACACGCACACACAAATACATCCTTTTTATGGATGCCTTAATAGCTCAAAATGTATCGTGGCAAGTTTACAAATTTCGGGCGATTCGGTGCCATATGTTCGAATCCCAGCAACGGTACGGGATAATTTGTGAGGCCAGAAAGGATTTAATTATCCCCTGCACCAGTGCGTTAATATCTATGTATGTAACAGTCAACCCCGACATACATACATTGTATATAGATATTCATACATCCATACATACTAGCCAGTGCCAGGTCTGCCCAATGTTTCATGCACGTAAGCGAGATCGACCGAGTAGCTTGTAGGCCCCATGCATATGTTTGAGTTAAAGAGCATCCTTTTTTATGGATGCCCCAATAGCTTTCGAGGCGATTTGGTGCAACAGGTTCGAGTCCCAGAAACGGCATGGGAAATTCTGTGAGGCCAGAAAGGATTTAATTATCCCCTGCGCCAGTGCGTTAATATCTATGTATGTAATAGTCAACCTCGACATACACACAATGTATAGATATTCATTCGGTGCTATAGGTTCGAATCCCAGCAACATCACGAGATACAGTTTTCGAGGCCAATTTAGGTACTAGTAAAACCCAAGATACAGATATGCATACGTACACATACACGACGATCAGTGGTTCGTGTGTACGTTTTTATATTTCCTTCAGTTAAAAAGTTTTTGTAAGATTTGTTTGATTTCTTTTAGAGAAAAGTTCTCTCGAAATACAGAATGTAAACATTTGGCAGAAATTATCAGACCCTCAAAACATTTATCACACCCGATATCCACGGGGTTTCAATCAGTCCCACCCATATCACTTTGAGATAATCCGGGAACCACCGCTGCTATTTATGAAATGTTAATATTGAGTCGTTTTAACTGTGTTCTGTTGCACATTACCTATTTTTAATAAAAGTGTTAACTGATTGCTACCACTTCCTAATTTAGAATATTGGTTTTATCAATATAGAAGTATTAAACACTTACCTAGAACGTGATTAACAGCAACGATAGAGACTATAAGGTACAATAACACAGCCATTATGTAACTGATCTGTACAAACGGAGTTTCTTCCGGGTACACTGTGTGTGGTTTTCTGTAGGCGACAACAACCAGCCAAATATCTAGGTCAGACATATCGTCTCGTACGACTGGGAGGTTTAAAAGTGGGGCGGAACGTAGCCCAGTGGGGTTGTGTTTTTTTCATTTCATTTTTAGTTTGGTGCTTATATCCAATTAAGGTTCATGCACGCTGTCCTGGACACACAACCCAGCTATCTGGGCTGTCTGTCCTGGACAGTGGGTTAGTTGTTAGTGGTTACTGGTTAGTAAGAGAAGAGGGTGTAGTGGTCTTACGCCTACCGATTTTAGTCGTTAAAACTCGCTCTGGGTGGGAGCCGCAGGCCTGTCGGATCGTTTTGTTAAGGGGGGTGGGGGGAGGGCAATGATGAGGCTCGTTATTGAGCATGGTACGAAGTGCCTTGTCCGAGACGTGTCGGGGTGTCAGGGGGAAACGTCTTTTATTGGCATCTGAATCGCAAATCGGCCTTGGTGGCGTCGTGGCAGGGCATCGGTCTACAGGCTGGTAGGTACTGGGTTCGGATCCCAGTCGAGGCATGGGATTTTTAATCCAGATACCAACTCTAAACCCCGAGTGAGTGCTCCGCAAGGCTCAGTGGGTAGGTGTAAACATAGCCCAGTGGTAAAGTGATACGGAGTCAGTCTAGGATCGATCCCCGTCAGTGGAGCCATTGGGCTATTTCTCCTCCCAGCCAGTGCTCCACAACTTGTGTAACAAAGGCCTTGGTATGTACTATCCTGTCTGTGGGATGGTGCATATAAAAGATCCATTGCTGCTAATTGGAAAACAGTAGCCCATGAAGTGGTGACAGCGGGTTTCCTCTCTCAATATCTGTGTGGTCCTTAACCATATGTCCGACGCCATATAACTGTAAATAAAATGTGTTGAGTGTGTTGTTCAATAAAACATTTCCTTTCTTCCTTCATCAGTGGTGTTACAATAAAATGCACCTGGGATTATCACAAAATGCTATGATTTAAATAGAAAATGTTATTTACTAAAGTTCAAGTGTTTACACACATATATGTATGAGCAAAATATGTCGCATGTGAATGCTTAATTTTATAATAACCTTTTTATCATATTGTAAGTTTTCAATATTACATTTCTATTTTAAAATTGAAAATTTTAATAAAAATTTAACATTCCCAAAATATCTCTCTATTAGTTTGTGAAGACTGCCCCTGAGAATAGCTCAGTGGTAAAGTGTTCGCCTGATGCACAGTTGGTCTAGGATCGATCCCCATCAGTGGTCCCAATGTGCTAATTCTCGTTCCACCCAGTGCACAATGACTGCTATATCAAAGGCCATGGTATGTGCTATCTTGTGGAACACTGCATGTAAACAAAGGATCCCTTGTCACGGGCATAGGTTGGTGCCAGAAAGTGGAGGGGGTGGTGGCACACATACGACACACACACACACACACACACACACACACACACACACACACACACACACACACAGATATATATATATATATATATATATATATATATATATATATATATATATATATATATATAACGGGGGCTACGTTGGGTTTTTTTGGGTTTTTGTTGGTTTTTTGTTCATTTTTTTGTTCTTTCATTTTTCTTAAATTTGTAACTGATAATAACCATATAAAGTGAAGAGAACTTTCGCTATCGCTCAGATAAACCAATTTAAAACGGGTAGAGGTCTGTGGAAATTCAATAATTCATTGCTATTATGTAAAGATTATGTTAATATAGTAAAGGATACAGTCATAAAAAATAAATACCAATATTCAGTACCAGTATATAATTATGAAAAACTAGAATTGATTTCGGATGATGAAATCCATTTTTCTGTAAACGTTTCTTAGAAACACTGCTCATGGAAATAAGAGGTAAAACAATATCTTATGCAGCTTTTAAAAAGAAACAAAATAATGAATTAGAAACTAAGTTGTGTGATGATATTAAACGTTTAGAGGAAGAAGAAAATACTGATTCAAAAGAAATTGAAAGAAAACCTTATGAATTAATGGAATGCGAAGAGAAAAGCTTAAAGGTTATTATATTCAGTCACGAGCAAAATGGATAGAAGAAGGAAAAAAACCAACAAAATATTTGTTCAAGAATACGTTTAGAAAATGGAAAAGAAATCCGAGATCAGAAAGAAATTCTTAAAGAAACTAGAACATTCTATCAAAAACTTTACTCTGCACCAGAAGGACAAGATGACAACGATACAATAGAAAAAATGGGTGGATTAAACGTTAATAAATTAACTGATGAAGAGTCTGAACAATTAGAAGGTGAATTAAAATACTCAGAAGTACTAGCTTTTCTCAAAACTATGAAAAACGATAAAAGTCCTGGATCTGATGGATTTACTGCAGAGTTCTTTAAATTCTTCTGGACTGATCTCGGTCACTTTATAGTCAGGTCTATTAACAATAGTTACTCCATTAAGGAAATGTCCAGTGTACAAAAAATTGGTATAATTACATGTCTTCCCAAAGCAAATAAACCTAAAGAATTTCTTAAAAACTGGAGGCCCTTAACTTTATTGAACTGTACTTATAAAACGGCATCTGGCTGTATCGCAAACAGAATAAAACAGGTATTAGATAAAATAATAAATAATGATCAAACCGGCTTTATTAAAGGACGATATATTGGAGAAAACATTAGACTCATATACGATATTATGCAGTACACTGAAGCACAGAACATTCCAGGTTTATTGCTACTTGTCGATTCCGAGAAGGCCTTTGACTCGGTATCGTGGTCATTCATAAATAAAGTACTTGATATTTTAAATGTTAAATCTTCGACTAAAAATTAGATCAGAACATTGTATAACAACTCCTTATCAAGAATATTGCAAAATGGTTTTCTGTCTGAACCGTGCATGCTAGAAAGTGGGTGTAGACAAGAGGACCCGTTGTCGCCATATATTTTATTATTTGTGCAGAAGAGTAGCAAAAAAGATAAGAAAAAGAAAAAAAACTTACACTCACACTTACACACTGTAAATTGTCTAGTAACATGACTTACGGTATTTCATATATATATATATATATATATAATTCATATAAATTTATTACATGACCTGACATTTAATAGCTGCCTTCTCGCTTTCTGTTTATTAGCAATGCTCTGGAACAAAAAGGTTCCACCCAGGGTCCGAGGATAGCGAGCTACTCTCGATTCACTAAAATCAAAACCTATATTAGCTCGGCCATTTACCTTTCGACCGACCGTTCAAAATTGCGCCAAATTTCCTCAATCAAAATTGCGCACCCCTTTCTCTTTGGCATTAACGGCTCCATTCAAAATTCCATAGCACCACCACCACCCCCACCCGCCTGCTACCGATTCGATCGGGCTGCTGGTGCTCCCTTGTACCTGCCAGTGCAGGCGGTCCCTCCTCTCCCCCCTCCCCCCCCCCCCTTTCCTGCCATGCCCACGACGGGCGTGCGCTACAACAGCTTGTTCTGAATGTGCACGTAAAACGCTATGACCTGACATGACCTGACCTGGTCCGAGGAGAGTATTTGAAGGGGGGAGGGGCTATAGGGAATTTGAGGCATGCTCCCTCAACAAAAGTCTGACTTTCAGGCGTTCTAGTACAGCATTCTCAGCCAGAGAACAATAACGGGGGAAACGCGGGCGAGAGGCATGGGTCCCGCCCCCTCCTGTGTTCTGCACCCATAACATCTTCTTTTCAAATCTGATGGTTTCGAAAAATGACGACAACATGAACTATATATTTATCAGAATTCCTTTATGGTTTTCATGGACACTTAAAATAGCAACACGGCGTAAATACCAGCCTCAATATGCCTAAAATGTTATATCTTTAGAAAATGTATAAAAAGCAGTACAGTCCACTCTACGACTCCTCTAGTAACTCCAATTAAAGACAGAACAAATGTTGCGAACCTTTCTGAATTGTGTTCTTCATTTTAGAAGAAAACAAATCTCACATCCCATGTTAATCAATGGCAAAAATAGTTTGTTTACATCGCCCAGCCTGTCTTCATAGTTACGCAGGTAGCGCTACAGACTGCGAAGGGGTGTATTCCTCTGTCTAGAATAATTCCGCCATTGTAACTTTTATGTCACATGATGAAATGTAGACATTCCATTGGATACCGGTAAACATCAGTTTAATAGCGTCGTGTATACCGTTCACACTATACGACGGGCGTCGTCTGCGACTGAACATGTTCGGTCGTGTTAAATGCAGTCGGGCCGACTGAAAATCAGTCGCCGACGGCTGATTTTTCAATACACACTATACGACGCGACTCAACTGTTGAGTTGAGTTGGGTCGTGTTGTATAATGTGATATAGGCTTTAGGTTTTTCTTCCTCTCCTTCTTCTTTTTCTTCTTCTCCTTGTTCTTGTTTTCCTTGTTTTTGTTCTTCTTCTCTCATTGTTAACTTTTTTTCTTTTTTTTAAAGTCCTAGACCATAAGGCGTGCATAAAAGGAAATACTATTTTATTTTGATTTGTACCTGCATATATCAGAATAGAATGTAATGTGAGTACGTACGTGCGTGCGTGTATGCGTATGTATATGTGTATGTTTGTATATATGTATGTATGTTTACACATGTATGTATATTAATTTTAAGATAAATTGTAAGGCGGTGTATCAGGGCTCCCCAACTCTGGCACTGTCTAATGGTCTGGGGACAATAAAATTGAAAAACCCCACAAAAAAACGTTAAGAAAAAAACTATAAAATAATAATAATGATTTTGACGATAAAATTAAAATTAGACGTCTACAACTTTGGGGTATTATTGTATTATTACAGTGAAATTCCGCTATTATGACTACTTACAAGTGTGTCTTATTACAACTGGTATTATATTGGCGGTGGTGGTGGTGGTGGTGGTGGTGGTGGGGGGGGGGGGGGGGGTCCTAATATCGGCTAAACAATATAATTGTCCATTGCTATTGTTACTACTGTTCATTGCAACACAGCTTTGTATATGAAAATCGTTTTGCACATGCTTTCCCTGCACTGAAAGCAACCATTTTACTGTTTTTCGGGGGGGGGGGGGGGGGGGGGGGGGGGGGGGGGGGGGGGGGGGGGGGGGGGGGGGAAGGGGTCCTCTTTTTGTGTGTGTGGTTTTTTTTCAATATGTCATGATATGCTGTTTTATTGCGAACCCCCAACCCTCCTCCCCCCCTCCCCCCAAAAAAAACCCAACAACAACACCAAGTTGTGTGGGGGTTTTGTTTAATGCGTTTTATTCGATATTTCCTTCCAAGAAAATCTTATTTCAGTTACAATTGTTACCAGTATCTCATTTGTACGCATGCTTCTTTTATGTGTGTATGTATGTATGTATGTATGTGTGTGTGTGTATGTGTATGTGTGTGTATGTGTGTGTATGTATGTATGTATGTATGTATGTATGTATGTATGTGTGTGTGTATGACAAAAGAAAACAAGTGTACAGTATTTATGCATTTAAAAATAATTATAAGAAATAATCTCCGTTTACATGTTTCATCTTATCATCAGAACGGAACTGCTAACTAACTGCTAAATATGACATTTCTATAAGCAAATACCTATTGCGTTTTTTATGCCTTTCAGTATGTTGCAGTACCATCAAATAATTCTATTAATTTAAGTTTATTTTGAACATAATAAATGGGGCGAGTTGACTAAACAAGTGCGGGGCGAGACAGTTTTGGGGCGAGTGGACCTGCTCCTTTACCTGAACACATTCAACATATTCCGATCGCCCAACTGTGGTCAGAGAGGTCGTTTGCGGTAACTAACTGTGATACTTCTATACAAAATGTAATAGTTACATATAAATTATTGTTTTCTATTATTATTCAGCACTTTCGTAAGATTTTATTTATTAAAATTATTTCTGCACAAAATGTAGGAGAAATCTAACAGTAATTAAAGGTAGGAGAGTAACTGATCCTAGTTGTTAACCATGTGGTTCGGACGCGCGCCCCCCCCCCCCCCCCCCCCCCCATCTCTCTGTCATTGATCTTCAATTTACATGTAACAGTTCTATTTATATATTTATTTTGTTTGTTTATTCAGTGGAATAATACATTCTATATACGATTTTATGACCATACAATGAAGATATTGCGCCATCAATATGTTTTTTTTATTTTTTTTATTTTGGTATCATTATTATTTTATTATTATCATCATCATCATCACCATATTCTATTATTATTTATTTGTATTTCATTAATGTTTTATTTGTTCTGTATACCGTATACGCAAATATGTTCGCGAATAAAATATACCGCGAAAATCGCGAACACGTTGATAGCACCGCGAATTTAATTACGCGTGTACTTATTTCCGATTTGGTAAAATAATATTTCCCTTATAATATATAGTCTTATCTCTACATGCCCAACCCATATCAGAATCAAGCAGAGGTCCGTGAGGTCACGTAATTCTATAAACATGCATGGTCACGTGGATTTGATCGAAGTGACACACAGTTGGGGTGTAAATCTGTTGTTACATAGTATCAGTTTTGTTTGTTTTCTTTGTAACTTTGAATGGAAGTTTGTGGGTACCACCAATAATTAAAAGTTATTTCTTGTGATATTTGCGTTTTTTAATTTTCTGTATCGCATGTGCGTGTTCCATCGATAACATGACAATAGTCTTATCAGACAAACATACAACATTGACGTTTCGCTGACAGCATGGTGAACATGTCCAAATGTGTGCGTGAAATTGTCATTGAAAAGAGTTTGGCAAATGAAATATGGGTAATTTTATTTTATTATCGAGGGACACAGTCGCGAAAATAATTACTCGCGAAAATGTAAAATGAAAGCCCGATCACTAATTATTTTAGCCACGAACGGATTTCAGACACGACCGATTGGTCAGCGATCGTGGTCCACGACGCGACGCAACCGTCCAGTTGAGTCGCGTCGTATAATGTGATCTAGGCTTAACGTAATTGTTTAACGGTCCCTTATTAGAATTGCATGTATAAAAACATTTGTGTCCAACAAAAAATAGACTGTTGGCGTCAATCTATTACGTATTTATTTGTTTAAAAGAGCTAAACCTCTACACGTGAAACGTGGGTGTAAAAAGGCAGCAACTATGTATAGGTTAGCCAAAACACTTCGTACAATTTAATCGCTTATTAATCAATCACAAATTGTCAATTTATGAAACCTGATGTGCAATCACAGATAACTGTCTGGTCATAATTTGGTGTTATACTTTCTTTATTCTGTTATAAATCTATAAATGTAACAGGACGTGTGATACAAAATCGTGAGAGATAAATCCAGGTCCGATGTAAGAGACAGATGACTCTATTAATAAGACTTAAGTAATTCAACAAAACAAAATATAAATGTAATTATTTATTTTAAAACGTATGGATGATCCTAATGTATGTTAACAAAATACAAATAATTTAAGGCTTTATATAAGTGATAAACAAGACAATAACACAGAGATAACCAAAGAAAAAAAAAAGTAACAGGTTAGGGAAAAGCGAAACGGATAGCCTAATCACATATCTCCACATTGTGCATCTTCGACTGACAATTCATAAAATATCATAAACAATTTGTTTTAACAATAAATGCACATTACTTGGAGAAAACGCATCTCACTTCCAAAGCCGTACGTAGCTAAAACAACAAACATGATAACACTTCTGCTATAGAGAAACAACTTAGCAACAAACTTCCATTACATTGTTTAGAAAAGTCATACCATCGCCAATTATCGAAAACCGTACGAAATCGAAAACCGTATTATTTTACTTCCTGGTATTTTATAATGTCTGTGTATGTTCGATCGTTGACACAACAGCAACTTCTTGTTAAGGAAGTACACTTAAAACACATTTCCTTAAAAATGCCAAACAAAAAAGGGTAAGAATAAGTTTTATGCACAATGAAACTTATTACAGTTAATTTGTGCTCTGGAATCTTACTGAATGCAATGCAAATGCATGCCTAAACAGCAACAGGTGCACGGCGGAATGCACACAACCAGACACGTCTACTAGCACTGCCGATTGAGTAATGACTGGTCACTTTCGAATAGCCGCTTTCAGGTCACGTGACTGTTTTCGCGGGAAAAGCCATTACGTTGATACCGCCATGGTACGGTTTTCGATAATGCTTTTAAAATGACGTTTTCTTACCACCTGGTGTAATTCTTGATGGAACAGAGATAACATGTGAGTATGTACTTACCTTTTTATACATTTTATTTCTAAATTGAAGAAGGTAAATATTAATGTCGTTAAATTGATAGCATGACATGACTGAGCATGCGCACCAGCCATTTCCTCTTAGTCGTACGGTTTTCGATTAAACGAGGGTATGTTAAATACAATACATGCAAGTTACAATTAAACATATATACATGAAAGAGAGTATACATCAGTAACTATAAACATAAAATAGGTTTAGAAGGCCAATACATAACCATGGACATATATACAACTGTAACACTTTGTTACCAATACATAATTATGTACCATATGTAGCTGTGTTCACTCGTACTCATGTTATACTAGTATAACTATATTGGTTTAGCCAAAAGACTTTTCGTTGGAAATAGCGAGTGTTTAACAAGTGTAACAGCTATATCCGTATAAGGCAGAAGTGTAGCTTTCCGCACTTGCGCAACACATCAAAAGAACAACGGACTTCCAGTCTGTTAGGTCCTTGTTAAACCACTTACTGCCTATCCTGACTGTGACGTCAATGGCATTCCGCTTCTATACTAGTTTAACTAAAACACTTTCCGTTCATA
>NW_024534134.1:0-24735 GCF_016097555.1 Gigantopelta aegis
GGCCTATATGGGCAAATCTCAACCCTTTATTTAGTTCCGGACCAATATTTGGTAAACCAAAAGGAAAACAAAAAGATTTTTTTGGCCGAATTCTCCCAAAATTATTTGAAGGAGCCATGAGTTCATAAGTAAGCCATATAAAACACGTCCGTAGTACATAACGGATTGGAGTGCCACTCTATACATATCAGAACCACGTTCTGGAAGTAAGTATATAAGTCAAAGACCATTGGGAGTGTATGGTACAGATAGCCACAAGAGGCAAGCACCTGTCGCGGTTGGAGAGACAAGGACTGGTATGTGGAGGTGGACAGCGAAAGAAGTTAAAAGATAGGAGGAGTTGCCAGATCGGGAAGAAATGAGATGGAATTCAAACGAGAAAAAGAAAAGGGGGCAGTGGGAAAAACAAACCAACAACAACAACACTGGAATAACTCCTCCCTATTTCGTAAAATATTAGCTCCGTCCCTGAATTCCGTGCTATACTAAAATTTGACTCACCGTGACAAAAACACCGTAACGTAGTGAATATGCACGCAAATCTTCGACAGGTATGATACTTGTATCTACAAAAGAACTCGGTGAGTATTTCTTTTTTTAGGAACTGACTGAAATGTCCTAGCATGTATCTCCACTACAGTGCTTTACCTTGCAATCTGTCCCGGAGAAGACACCGAGAAAGGTCAGAGTTCACCCCACGAGGGTCGTGTTTGAAACATAAATGGAGAGAACATAGTATTTGTTTCCATACCATTATCATGTTCTCTGTCAAAGATCAGGTATTACCATGGCAACAGTCAAATAATTACCACACAGTGAACCAGACACACATATTACCTATAAGAACACGGGCATAACAGATAAAATAATGGACAAAAATACAATATAATTTTATTATAAATAGCAGAAAATATTCAACAAAACAAGTGTTCATTTGCTCATCTGAGGACAAGCGAATCTGTATAGTATCTTTATACTAATGAATACTGTAGATCTTGAAATTAACGCCTCCATAAATTAATGCAAGTGACGGTGGGCAGACTACAATGCGACATGAAATTAATGCCTCCCTTTGAAATATTACTTTCCTAGAAGACACGTCCGTGTACATTTTGTTTTAATCCAAGCTACAGTTGTCTTCAATGAGATCAACTTACTAACATACCTGTGTACACATCAGTTAACCTGTTTAGTCCTTAGTGGTTTTTTGAGATTAACTCCAAGAATATTTTGCAGTAACGGGTATGGTTACATAAATCTGATTAAACATTAGCATATATGTACCATTACAACTGTATCTTCCTAAGAATGTAGACATATTTCAAAGTCATAACAAAAGAACAATTCACCCAACTAAGTTGCAGTGAACTTGAACAGTGAAATCAAAGAAACGGTCGACCTCAGGATTACCGTGCTAAAACCCATTCACACGCGATGTATCGTGTCACTGTAAATAACTATTGTAAAATATGTCCTCATATGCTGTCTTTTGACGGCCTGAATGAACCGAAATAAAGTTTGAAGTTTGTCGGCATTTGATAGGATAGCCAAAGACCCTGCAATCATCACGCGTGGCTGGAATCTTGTTAGATTATTGTACAATTAATATGTCTCGTCTGCAATGACTTGTGCTCCAGTTGTTTTATAAATGTATTAGAATTTTAATCTTTGCTTTAAAAGAGTATGACACATAGCTTGCTGGACTAGTTAACAGTTAGTCAGACTTGCCTACAAAAAATTATTTTCCAGTTGTGTTATACGTTAGAATTTTAATCTTTGTGTTAATTTGTTTTAATTTTAACGTGGAACATATAGACAAAACATAGAAATAAATATGTCACATTATTAATGCGAATAACACGCATTAATTTCAGGATCTACAGTAAGTTAGTTTGTTTTGTTTAATCATCGGCTATTGGAAGAAAGGAATTGCTTTATTTAACGACGCACTCAACACTTTTTATGTACGATTATATGGCGTCAGACATATGGTTAACAGGGGCGTAGCGAGATCTGGGCCCGGGGGGGGGGGGGGGTAGAATATGAACCAAGTGGACCCTTTTTCTATTGTTTTTGCACCACCAGAAACTCCATATGCATAAAACTGTATGTTTTTGTTGTTGTTGTTGTTGTTTTAAATATTTATTACCCCCAGAACATAGGCAGTGAACAGGTTGGGGAGCCGTGGTCACTGCCTTACAAAGTATATATTTAAACAATAGTATCTAAACAAAATATGCTATTCAAATATGTTAATGCTTTCTGTGATATTTATAAGACGGAAACGGCGAGAGAGAGAGAGAGAGAGAGAGAGAGAGAGAGAGAGAGAGAGAGAGAGAGAGAGAGAGAGAGAGAGAGAGAGAGAGAGAGAGAGTGCAATAGCAGTAGATAAATTTAAAGAATTTGTGGGAATATTGAGAGAGTATTAGGGAATTTAATTAGTACTCTATTTCCAAGTGAACTTTCAAAGCATTATTTTTAATTAAAACATTCTTTCAAAGAGTGTTTTATAGGGTGTTCATTGCTTATGAAATGCTTCATAGTTGCAATTTTTGTAATAAATATATTTTTCTATTTCAAAATTATTTTGTAGAATATTTTTCGCGGCATTGACATGTAAATTTCTTTTTTGTATTTTCATACTGCAAATATAATATTTTATGTTGATAGTCAGCCAATTTACAAAATTACCTTTTTCATTGTTGATCATGCCTAACATAACTATGTCTCTGCTTAGAGTAATATTAATTCCAGTTTCATTTCTTATCCATTCTTCTATTGCTTCCCACAGAGAATGTACTAAACTGCATTCAAATAATAGGTGTTGTATGGTTTCAGGTAATTTGTTGCAAAAACTGCAGGCATTGGAATCAATATAATTAATCATATTTAGAAATGTGTTAGTTGTAAGAATTCTGTGTATGGTTTTATACTGAAACCAAGATAACGTTGTGATCTAAAGGGTAGAATGTAATATTTTTCCCAATCATATATATCATAAATATATCCATCTTTAGAATATTTTATTTGTGATTTTGTAAGGGTGGTTTGAGTGTTAAGTAAATCATATATATGTTTGCACCCTTTCTGATCTTTGAACAAAACCTTTAAGTTATATGGAAGAACAGGATTTGTAATGTTATCAAAACGTCATCATTTAAATTATCTAGGTTATAAATGAATGCTTTTATAACATTGACCAATGAAGCCTATTCTATAAAATTGGTAATCATGTCGTATTTCTCTATGAACTGTTCATATGTTAGAAAGTCTCCTTGTTCATTTAACAAATCGTTAATAAAGATAATACCTTTTGAGATATATTGTTTTGTGATGGTAAACTTCATTTGAAAATGCCTTGCTACTTATCCAAATAGCTTTTGATTTGGTGTAGTTAATTTTTAGGCCAGATATTTGTGCATAATAATCCAGGACAGATAGAACACCCTGCAGGGACTTGTTTCGTCTGCATACTGCGATATTAAATATTTTTCACACTCTATAGTGATACCTTTTATATTATTCGAGGTTTTTTTACTATGATAGCGAGAATTTCAGCACATAAAATAAATATAAAAGGAGACAAAGGATCGCCTTGTCTACAGCCCCTTTCTAGTTTAAATGGCTCTGAAAGAAATCCATTCTGAATTACTCTCGATACCGAGTTAATATATAGTGTTTTAATCCAGGCTTTCGTTGATGTTTTGAAGTTAAAAATGTCTAAGGCTTTATTGATAAATGACCAAGATATTGAATCAAAAGCTTTTTCGAAATCGATTAATAATAGTAAACCAGGGATATCGTGTTCTTCGGTATAATGCATAATGTAAATTAGTCTAATGTTTTCACCAATGTACCTTCCTTTAATAAAACCTATTTGGTCTGAGTCTATTATTTTATCAAGAACCTTTTTTATTCGAGTTGCAATACAACCTGAAGCCAGTTTATATGTACAGTTTAGGAGAGTTATTGGTCGCCAGTTTTTTTTTTTAATTCTTTAGGTTTTTTTTTTTGGTTTTGGGATACATGTTATGATTCCTAACTTTTGAAGATTAGACATTTCTTTCTTAGCATAACTGTAATTGATAGATTTAACAATAAAATGACCAAGACCTATCCAGAAAAAAATGAAAAATTAGGCAGTAAACCCATCCGAACCAGGACTCTTATAATTTTTCATATTTTTAAGACACGTTAATACTTCCGAGTGTATTATTCCCCCCTCTAATGTTTCTGCATCTTCGATTGTCAGGATATTAAAATTATAATTCACAAGTGTTTCCATAATATCATTATCATTCTGTCCAGATAAAGTTGAGTAGAGGTTTTGGTAAAAAGCTTTAGTTCCTTTTAGGATTTCTTCCTGATCTTTAATTATTGTTCCATTATCTAGGTGGGTTTTTTAATTAGTTTACTAAAGTAGTTTCTGGATTCTAAATTACAAAAATATTTCGGTACTTTAAAATGTCTTATAATGCTAATACGGAAACCTGACGATAGAACCACCATAAAAAAATTACCACCCACCCCCCCCCCCCCCCCCCCCTTGAAATTCCGTCCTACGGGCCTGCCAACGAAAATAGTTCGGTGTCAAAGTTCGACGTGTACGGTCAAATGTTTACAGAGTAAAATCAGCTGTGGCTGTGATTGGTAGTACTAATAATATGCAACATTGATTGTTTGTGCAAACACTTTTATCCACTGGCAATAAACAAATAAGCTTGTATTTGTTATATTGTTGTTATGCAGTATACACCAGAGGTTCAAACTAATGAACGGTACCATTAACAATGGAACTGCAATTTTCAGTAAAAACGACGGTTGTTATTAAAAGATTAATTAAATCTCTAAAACGGTATGTGACCCCCCTGTTTTCTTGGAGGTAGATTACATGTGAGGTGCGACACTTTTTATTGATGTACTTTCTGGATGTGTTGATACGCTGCTTATATCAGTTTTATTAGTAAATGTTAACATTATTGGCAACAGCAATTGATTTGGTCTATTAGAATCGCAGGGGTCGTGTTAAGATGTGTCCATGCGTCCCTGAACATATGAAAACCAGACTTGGACGCCTGCTCATTACCACAAGTGATAATAAAACCGTCCCAGTTTATTTTCAAAGACGCATTCCAGACGCATGGTTATTCCATTATTTTATCATCACCACGTCCAAAGTGATCAGTTAGCCAAGTCAGTCCGTCACTCATAATCCCGCCATGATCTCCGCTATCGTTCCCACTATAAACCTATTGTAAAAAATGAATGGAAATCACTTTCTTCTCCTGATTGTCTGGTGGAATTGTGGGAATGGCAAGACGAGTCTATATTTTGAAAGGTATAGAGGACGCTTCGGTTGATACGGTTTATTCTCTTAGGTCGAAACGCCATCGGAAATCCTCGTGTGGCAAATGTACGTCACAATCAATGGGGTTTCCGTAAGCAGAACCCTGCAGGGGCGTAGGCTGGGTGGGGTGGGTTCGGGCGACCGGAGCCGTGTTAACAGTCGACGTATACCTTACTATAGTGGAAAGATGAAATGTCACAATAACTTAATAATTGCGGCCACTATATCAGCAAACTACATCAATATATCACTATGCGTCTGAACATTGATATAGTTTAGGTATTTTGTGGATTTGTTTAATTATTTATTTAAACCATGACTATCGAAATTACAGTCTACAAAATGACATCATTATGGCGTAATTGGTCACACTGATAATGGGCAATCGAAAATCCTCGTAACTTCTGTCGAAACAGAACCGAGTTTAGCTATACAGTTTACTGACTTGTTTCAATATTCCTACAAGCGGTTAGATTGATACGTATCCAAAAGCTTGCCGCCCTGTGTAGCGTCGGCTCCACACAGCACGGTTCTGCACAGGACGGTCTGTGGTAGGCTATAGGCCATGTGACGTGTACGGGTCATTGCAGTCAACGCTACGTGGGACGGCGCTACCCAGTACGCCCATTATGTGTGATACTGGCTGTGTTTTGTCAGTTTATATCAGTCTTTTATTGTCACTATAGACCTACAGATATATCGATATTATCATACATTTCAATGAGCTAACTTTAGACAATACAAACGTTTATCTACCATGTATAGACACACACCGATAGAAAGAAATAAGGGGAACACGTCGTTTTTGTAGACCAAATTTAATTCACTGTTACTAATAGAGGAGTGATATCTGTGTAAAATACTGTGTACGATCAAAGTTGGGTGTATTGAATATTTGCAACAAGCCTGTCAAGCCTGTCCCTAACTTAACAACACTGGATGATTATTAGTTGTCACTACTTTACGTAATCCCTTATTTCTTTCCATCATACAGGCCCGTAGTCCGTCTGAACCGGGGGGTTGGGGGTGGGGGTGGGGGGTGGGGGCGGTGGGTTGTGGGGACACGTGCCCACACTTGTGAGCCTTTTTTATGACATTAATGTTTGCCATTGTAACCAAAATATAGTTTGTACCCGTTCCGTCAGTGCCACCCCCCCCCCCCCCCCCCCCCTCCGCCACTCCCAAAGTCGTTCCTACGGGCCTGTCATATATATATACACACACACAGAGAGAGAGAGAGAGAGAGAGAGAGAGAGAGAGAGAGAGAGAGAGAGAGAGAGAGAGAGAGAGAGAGAGAGAGAGTGTATGTGTGTGTGTGTGTGTGTGTGTGTGTGTGTGACATCATCACCTATTTAATGTAGGGTTATGCAACAAACATGGACCAGTAACAGCCCCACCCTCCCGTTAAAACAGAGTGCTGTTGTGTAATGAATTCAATAGACTTGTATACTGTTATCTACACTACTTCTGGTACTCATAAGAGATGAGTCAGAATTTCCTCCACCACTGGTTCATGGTCCTCATATTATGTGCACTTCACTTTGGCAAACTCAGTATTGTACAAGTGTTAAAATGTCTTCAGCTTTCTGATTTTCTTGAATAATAGTATGAATAGTTAGGTTGGTCCTGTATATTGTATACAATATAGTTTACACATAACAAATATTTCATCTAAAGTAGTGTCGGAAATATAATAAAAATTATTTTCGTCAATTATTTATTTTATATTAAACTGACAAGTAAATATTTTGTAAATACCATTTTAGCATTTACTTGTTTAGGCTCTCATTGATGTACAAGGTGGTGTTTACTCTTTAAATTAAAATAAAGATGTCAGTAAACAGATTAAAGGTGCTATATCAGAAATTATATGTGAGCATCTGTTTGTGATTAAGATTCTCCAATTAAAATGCAGTTTCTAGTAGTACATAAAAGTATTTCCTATATTCATTTATAGGCATATAGTTAAAGGTGTAGTCTTTAAATGTTAAAGCAAAATGTAATAAAATTATGATTTGCAATAGCTGTCATTAAGCAAATTTGAGATAGGACCTTTAATACCGGTATAATAGATCATAAACTCAAAATGGTTCTTGACAGTTTTGCTCAAAAGTTACTTACAAATGTCTACAAATATTTAGTTTTGGAGAGGAATAGGGGAAATCAGAAACGGTCTCTCACATATAGCAATGAAACTGACATATGTTGACCAAAATCTGTTATAGTCTGTTCCAATAAAGTGCACAAATCACCTGTTTACTGACATATTTCTTTCAATTTTATTAAACACCACCTTGTGTATCAATGATAGCCAAAACAAGTAAATACTAAATTAGGTACTCTCATTAAATAGATATTTACAAAATATTTATTTGTCTCTTTAATATGTAAGAAATAATCGACGAAAATAATTGTTGTTCTATTTCCGACAGCACTTTAGGACCCTACATTGCATATAGAAGTGGAATAAGGTGGAAGGTGCTGTTGCTAGTGTCAACACTGCATAAATACTGATTGCGTTTGCCATGTCAAAATCGCTGGAATATATTTGTATTTTAGTCTTTACATAAAGGAAATTAATGTTATATTAAACGCCTTTCTCACACTCGAATGCGTAAAAGAAGAAAGGCTTTTCAAAGAACGTTAGCTGTGCAGTGACAATAAGCGGGAGTAGTCAAACGCGTTCGCCGATATCGTCTGCATTTTCTCGCCTTTGACTTCGCGATCATTTCAAGGAACACTTTGGTTTGATCCACTGACATCGAGATATATCAGGGATTAAAAACGTCTTAGGTACACGCACAACAACATAAAGACATAAATAACTATACGATCGATAGTATAAAGCGATTATGAGATTTGTCAATGTTATCAATATAACTATGAATAGTATTTAGAAAAACAATTTTATCATGAGTGCAAGATCATGGTGGGTAGGTGACGAAAACACAGCATAATTTTATAGCTTGAAACATTACCAAGATATAAAATTGATATGGCATAGGCCTACTGTAATTGTTTTGAAGAGCTATGTAGGCTTGACTTTTTGTATGGAATGGTGCATATAAAAGATCTAAGTCTTGCTACTAATGGAACAAAATGAAGCGGGTTCCCTCTCTGGGACTATATATCAAAATTACCAAATGTTTGACATACAATAACCGATGATTAATGTGCTCTAGTGGTGTCATTAAACAAAACAAATTTTAACTTTTAAATCTGCCTTTTTTCTTCTCTTTATTTTAGTTTATAGGGTGTATACCAGCAAATCAAATCCCATAGACGACGCTAAAACTCATACATGCAGCGTAACAATCGACATATACACCACGGATATAAATACTACCACCCTCACCTTTAAATTGAATCAGAAAAACATTGGGGTGAAGCTGCTCATTTCAGAGGTATCGGGTACCCTAGTTCCGCAAACAAATTGAGTACCTTTTTTTACAGGTACCCCATATATGTTTCAAGCACAAGGTTACTTGACAGTGGTACTAGATGAAATAAAATTGCATACATTTTTGCCCAGATGAAACTATTGGGTTTTTTTTTACAACAAACACACTCACATTTATCACCAATGACAGGGCTTGTGGCATTAACCGCTCTTTCAAAACATGGGTGCACCTCGAACTTTGATCTAGCTGGAAGTTATATGGTTTAGTACTACCTAAATGTGCCTTTTTTTTCCTTTAGATGGAGAAACCTCTATATACATTACTGTGTCCTGATTTACTGTTCACGGGTCACCTAGCATGTGCGGGTGCAGAATGTTTATGGAGGGGGTGTAACGTTTCGGGGGCGGGGGTCCCAAGATTCTAAAACCCGAACTTCCGAATGGAGCGAGATCTGTAGGGAATCCGAGGACATGCTTTACGAAAATGTTTCAAATAAAGATGTTCAGAGACAAATTCCATGGCGATGTAGTGTTGTTTTGCTACTTTTCTGTTTGAAATATTTTGTGTGATAAAGATTTCTAAAACTTATCAATCACATGAATGAGACCGTACTAGATTTAGGACATATTTTTGTTTAATATCTGAATAAATACCAAAACCAGTCGTTTCCTTTTGACTGAGAATTTATTAGAGAGTTTATGGCGATAAAAAGTGCAAACTGACTGTACTCGGATCAGTTGATTATAATGGCTGGAACTAATAACAGTATGCTTTCCTGAACAACATGAACCCAAGGTGTTACAGCTTGTAGCTCGATGCTTGTTGTTTAGGCAGGGTATTTGGACAAAATCGTCCTAGGGCTGAACACATTGAAAAACTAAATCCACCACACACCGAATTACGGAGAGTGTTTGCTGGTTTCTGAGTGACACAAGTGACTGGAAATTACGTTTCAGTTTGTTGTAACAGCAAAGTCATAGTTTAAATATCAAAATGTGTTTTGTTGCATTTTCTTAGTGTCTATCTAATAGGGAAAAGCAACAACAACAAAAATGTGGGGGGCAAAGTTGAGATTTTATGCTGTTACATGTATATCCATAAAGTGGGAATATAAAAAGGGGGGATTTGAAGGCAGGTGCCGTCCTGTGTACTCATGCACACGTTTTTGTTAATTTATACTAGGGTTATCATAGTTATAAACAGTGTCAACACGAACGCATCGAGTATTAAACAAAATATATATTTATTTTCTTTACTGTTAATGTGTTTTCCACCATATCTAAAGTATATAGAATACTAGACCGCCCTGTGTAGGAACGTCCTGTACAGAGCCGTCATGACTACCGGTATATATATATATTTTTTTTTAATGCTCACACGCACACGTTATATATATATATATATATATATATATATATATATATATATATATATATATATTATTGAGTATTATCCAAAATACACATATATTTTCTTTATTTTTACTGACTTCCCCCTCATATCTCAGTACACGTGTAGACAAACGTCCTGTGCGGCAACTGGTAACCGTTCACTGCAGCGTATACTATAGACCGCCCTGTGTAGGAAGGTCCTATGCAGAACCGGTACGGTTTTGGTCCCTTATGGATAGATTTTCGCTTAAAACAAAACAATCTAAATTAGATATGCATCACTAATTGTTTATTTTGATAACAAATAACTAAACTATAACAACATACTATCAATACCATAACAAAGACAGTAACAAGCATCGCAACCCTATTTGGAAATTGGACTTGCCCGATATTTCACCTAGAAACAATCATGGCTGCCAAAGTTGTTCGCTTCGAACGATCCAAAACGCAATTTTTAACATCATTAAAAAAAAAAATAACGAACTCGTACAAGACGTGGATGCTGTCCGACTTGGCTGAAGCTATGGAAACGTGTTCTTAAGCTGTTGTTTCCGAAAAAAGTATGGACTCACGGATTTTCAGAATGGACTCATGGGAAAGAGTCACTTCAGGAGAAAACGAGTCCACTTGAAAATGTTTTACTCCTGGGGAAAAATCCTTAATGCTATTCCTGTAACCTGTACTGGTTCCAGACTATATATAAGTGAAAGGCCGTCATACCAGAAATAACTATATTAGTGGGGGGAAAAAGATATATGTTTTCTAACATCTACCTCACCCATCCCCTCCAAATACAACTTGTACCTCTAAAGAAAAATATATTTCTCGGATTTGTCGACTACAATGGCAAATCATACGTAAATTTATTTAGTAAATAAATTTTAAAAAAGAAGTATTTTTAGGTCTGAATTTTCCCAAAATTGATTTTGACGAGTGATGAGCCTCAAGTAGAGGAATAAACACAGTTTGGGGTACATAACGGACAGGTACCACTCACACAGGGTATCATCCACTCTATAAATATCAGAACACTTTGTGGAAGTCAGTGTATAAGTCAAAGACCGACATACAAGACGGCACTATATTGGTAAAACAAATGATATGTGTTTTCTAAATCTACCTCACCCCACCCCTCCAAATATAACTTGTTCATATGAACAAACCTATGTATCTCGTATGTACCTACTACGTGGACACATCATACGTACATTTGTTTCGTCCCTAGACCAAATATTTGGTAAATAAATGAAAAAAACTATTTTTGTGGCCGAATTCTCCCTAAACTATTTTCTGACGAGTGATGAGTCGTAAGTAGACGAATAAACACAGGTTTTAGAACATAGCGGATAGGTACCACTCACACAGGATATTCTGCACTCTATAAATAACAGAACACTTTGTGGAAGTCAGTATACAAGTCAAAGACCGACATACAAGACAGCACTATATTGGTGAAACAAATGATATATATTTAGTGACATCCACCTCACCCCACGCATCCAAATACAAGTTGTACATACAAACAAAAATATATATCTCCTATGTGCCTACTACGTGGGCAAATCATACAACCATTTATTTGGTCCATGGACCAAATATTTTGTAAATAAATGAAAAAAAAAAAAACGAATTTTCCCAAAATCATTTTGACGCGTGACGAGTCATAAGTAGCCTAATAAACACAGTTTTTAGTATATAACGGATAGGGACCACCCACACAGGGTATCCTCCACTCTATAAATATCAGAACCCGTTCTGGAAGTCAAAGACCGCGATAGAAGAAAACACTATATTGGTGAAAAAAAATGATATGTTTTTTCTGACATCTACCTCACCCCAACCCTCCAAATACAACTTGTACATATAAAAAAAAAATATATATATATCTCGTATGTGTCGACTACAATGGCAAATCATACGTACATTTATTTCGTCTCTGGACCAAATATTTGGTAAATATTAAAAAAACTATTTTGGGGGCCGAATGGTTCCAAAACGATTTTTGACGGGGAAAAAAAAGAAATGTTTTATTTAACGACGCACTCAACACATTTTATTTATGGTTATATGGCGTCAAACATATGGATAAGGACCACACAGATAACGAGAGAGGAAACCCGCTGTCGCCACTTCATGGGCTACTCTTTTCGATTAATAGCAAGGGATCTTTTATATGCACCATCCCACAGACAGGTAGTACATACCACGGCCTTTGATATACCGGTCGTGGTACATTGGCTGAAACGAGAAATAGCCCAATGGGCCCACCGTTAGGGAACGATCTCATACCGACCGCGCATTGAGCGTGCGCTGTACCACTGGGCTACGTCCCGTCCACGATTTTTCACACACAGGGTATTCTCCACTCTATAAATATCAGAACACTTTGTGAAAGACAGTTTTTAAGTCAAAGACCGAGATATAAGTAAGCACTATATTGGTGAAGAAAATGATATGTTTTCTGACACCAACCTCACCCCACCCCTCCAAATACAACCTGTACACACACGTATATATATATATATATATATATATAAATATATATACTGAACAAAATAAGAAACTTCCGCTAACTTTGCTTGAACATAACTTGATGAAAACAAACCGGGGGAATAATTGTTATATATGCGTTTAAAGAGTGTTCCATGATGCATCGTTTGGTGCAAAAATCATGGCCATAGGTTAACAGAAACTGGGAGCAATTATGAGTGTGTGGTAGGGGTTAAAAAAAACCCCACCCACTTAATACCGGGTATGACCACCTCATAGAATTGACTAAAGTGTTGATTTCTGCCTGTGGAATATTGTTCCATTCCTGAATAAGCGCTCGACGAAGTTCGTTGACGTTAGCGGGTGGGTTGGGACGACGCCTCAATCATCTGTCCAGACTATCCCATACATGTTCGATGAGGTTGAGATCAGGACTTTTAGCGGGCCAGTCATCAATGAAATTAATGTTATTTGTCCTAAGAAAATTTACAGTGTCTCTAGCTGTATGAGAGGTGGCATTATCATGCTGAAAAATCGCGATGTTGGCGTTGTTATTGAACAGAGGAATGACGTGATGAGCGAGAATGTCATCGCGGTAACGTTGAGCATTTAAATTGCCATCAACGACGACTAGTGGTGAACGATAACCATGGGCAATGGCTGCCCAGACCATGACACAACCCCCACCCCCGAAACGATCTCGTTCAAGAACACAACAGTCAGCATAGCGTTCATTTCTCCTACGGTAGACGCGCACCCTGCCATCACCACGTTGTAAAGAAAATCTGGATTCATCCGAAAAAAGAATGGTATTCCAGCGTCGCCGTATCCAACGAGTGTGTACACGTGCCCAATTAAGACGATTTAGACGATGACGTTGCGTTAAAACGCATCCGACGTAAGGACGTCGTGCATGTAAACCGTTCTCCCGCAGACGATTACGAACAGTTTGCCCACTGATTCGGTTATTATGAAGCCCAGGTGTGTTAGCAGCAGTAGCAGTGGCAGTTTGGAATCGATTGCGCAAATGCGTGTTCATGATATAGCGGTCTTGACCACGCGTTGTAACACGCGGACGTCCACGACGTGGCAAGTCGTTGGTGCTTCCTGTCGTTCGAAATCTTACGCGAAGATTTCGTATCGCTCGACTAGAACTCCCAACATGCCTTGCAACCTCTTCTGTCGACATGCCAGCATCAAGCATGCCAATCGCCCGTTTGCGTAAATTATTGGGTATTCTTGGCATACTAAAAATGCTACAATGTAAAAAACGTTATTTTTTTTTACAAATTTTGAAGTGTTTTCGTCAGTAAGACAAGTAAAACAAATTGACCGAATACTACACGGGACATGTCGAACCATGCATGCACGTGCAAATTGAATTGCACGTTGTCGACGATTAACAGTGCAAAAATAATCGATAAAATTCATGAATCCTGATAATACAGCTCAAGGCTAATACTACCTATATAATTTCATTACACAATGAATTCTTTAACACAACAAATACTATATGTACAAATCGGAAGTTTTTGTTCAGTATATATATATATCGTATGTGTTGACAACGTGGGGAAGTCATACGTAAATTTATTTAGTCCTTGGATCAAATATTGTGTAAATAAATGAAAAACAACCATTTTGGAGGCCGAATTCTCCAGGAATGATTTTTGACGAGTGATGAGACATAAGTAGCCGAATAAACACAGTCCGTAGTACATAACGGATAGGGCCCACTGACACAGGGTATACGCGACTCTATAAATGTCAGAACCCTTTGTGGACGTCAGTATATAAGTCGAAGACCCCTACTAATTTCTTTTACTAATTGCTAATTTCAAAATTCTGTCCATTTTCAACCCCAATCCCAAGTCAGGCCACCGATCTTATCGGAGGTCGGACTCGGGATGGGCGTGTTCGGGGCCCTGGTGGTATACGGACACGTTAAACTAGTTATCTATCTATCTATTTTCTTTTTGACCGCCCGATCTAATCTAGCGACCAAATTTAATGAGTAGAATTTTCTTTATTAATTATATTAATTAGAGATGCGCATCAAAATTTTAAAGGCCCACTTTTGGATGTAAATTTCAAAATTGTCCCCATAATTTTTTTTTTCTGTCCCAGAGCAAGTCACTGGCTATCCAGAAACAGGCCTCGGGACGGGCATGCTCGAAACGCTAGTGGTATATGAGCATGTACAAATTATTCGCACTCGCACCCACAGAAGAAAGCACTATATTGGTGAAAAAAATTATATATCTTTTCTGGCATTTATCTCACACTACCCCTCCAAATACCACTTGTACATACGAACAGAAATACCTATATTTATTGATCTCAACAAATATCAAATTATTTGGCCCATAAAGTATAAAACTTGTAGGTAAACCCATTTGAACCAGCACTTTCATTACTTTATCTGTTTATATATTTGAACGTTTAACAATTCATCGTAACTAATTTCACCTTCAATATATTTAACATTTCCCACTGAATAATCCTTATTAATTGTTCAAATAAAAACTGAACTTATTTCCCGTGGACAACTGATGATAGATGCTAGGAAATAGCAATCTGTTTAATTTGTAGTGTTTCATTTGTTTATAAAAAATAGTACCCCCCCCCCCCCTTCTTAGGATTTTGATCAGGGTACGGCCCTGCAAATTCACACACGCACGCACACGCACACAGAGAAAGAGAGAGAGAGAGAGAGAGAGAGAGAGAGAGAGAGAGAGAGAGAGAGAGGGAGAAAGGTGGGGGGTCGGGTATCACAGGCTGAAATATTTTCTGTTTGTTTTTCTGCTTAGTCACCTGTATATAAGTATTTAATATTTATATTGGTCACACGTAAAGGACCTGATTTTAATCAGATTAATATTTACTTCACGTACAATCATAAATCTCATCTTTAAAACGCCCCCCACCCCCTCCCATCCCACCCACCCAGCAACCAAATAATAAAGCGTATCTACCCAAACGTGTTATCATACTATTACTACATTGCCAACTCTGAACAAACATCGCACCAGGCCAGTCCGCATTCAAATCAATATATCTATTCTCGAGGAACTGGGAAAGTCCAACACGGAAAACGAAACGTGTTTGTAAGACTAGTTTTAAAATCGGGAATAAAATATGATTGCAACATATGAATATATCTCAAAATACCATCAATTTGCAAAAAAAAACACCACCCAATAAATAAATAAATTAATTAAAAAAAAAAACCTCTCTCTCACACAGACAGACAGACAATTTATCTTCATTATAACACGTCAGTCCTGGTCGACTGTCTATTACATAATTTGTGTATTTATAAGCGCACGTCGGGCCGCTGTTGTGCATGTGTCCTCATTTGAGCCCATGCTACCCGACTTCAAATACCCGGTGAAAATGCTCGACAGCTTAACCACTTGACAACAGACACCGTTTCTTGTTTGTTTTTCTGCTTAGTCACCTGTATACAAGTATAAAAATAATCACATCTCGAGCTACTATTTGTTTTCCTTGTCATGTGACTAGAAATTCCCGATAAAAAAACTCAACCCTATACAGCACGATATAAAGCAGATGCGGATCCGGCTGGTGTGTGTGTGTGTGTGTGTGTGTGTGTGTGTGTGTGTGTTATGGGTCTCAAGACCCTGTTTTCACATTAGATGTGGGATCAGTATGGACTACTATGTAGAGGGTCTTAAATCAATCCTATTTAATATGTAATAAATGTCACAGCATTCAATATAAACATTTCTTTCATAAATCTGCCGATTGAGACACGACCCCCAACACACACACACCTTAGCAAGATGGCATTATAAAGGACAGCTATATATATCAAACTAGAAATATGTTTACTTTTACTGTGCGAAAACCATAAAGTGTAATCTACGTTTTTATATTAAGGCTGGTAGGCACTGGGTTCGGATCCCAGTCGAGGCATGGGATTTTTAATCCAGATACCGACTCCAAACCCTGATTGAGTGCTCCGCAAGGCTCAATGGGTAGGTGTAAACCACTTGCACCGACCAGTGATCCATAACTGGTTCAACAAAGGCTATGGTTTGTGCTATCCTGCCTGTGGGAAGCGCAAATAAAAGATCCCCTGCTGCTAATCGGAAGAATAGCCCATGTAGTGGCGACAGCGGGTTTCCTCTCAAAATCTGTGTGGTCCTTAACCATATGTCTGACGCCATATAACCGTAAATAAAATGTGTTGAGTGTGTCGTTAAATAAAACATTTCTTTCCTTTAAGTCAAAGAACAGTGCATCATCCCAGTCACGTATTCAAATCAATAATATCTATTCACGAGGAACTGGGAAAGTCCAACACGGACAGATAGACGTGTTTAAGATTGACTGTGGATTATTTTTGAAATCGGGAATAGTAAGACTGTAACTTGTAAATGTTTCTATTTCACGTGTGAATATATTTCAAAATATTATTATTTTGTAATTAACGTTTATAATTTATATTGAAGCGGTTGTAGTGAGAAATGACGCGATATTTTATACGTTAAGATTGTTAAATAGTAACTTTCACCTGCATTTTAGTTACTAACAAACCCCACAAAAACAAAATAAATGACTAGACGTTTAGTACGTTAGGATTGTTAGGAACATTAACCTGCATTTTAGTTACTAACAAAACTGCAAATAATAATAGTAATAATAATAAAAAAAATATAAAAAAAATAGACAATCACGCACACACACCCCCCCCCCTCCCCCACCGCAACTAAACTCTCCTCTTTGATAAATGTTGTGTACCGAAACAATGTGTGTATGCGTGTATGTGTGTGTTTTGTGTGCGCGTGCACGTGTTTTTTTTGTTTTTTTATGTATGTGTGTTGTGTATTTTAATGCATGTGTCTATGTGTTTGTATATATTTGTGTATGTATGTGTGTATTTTTGTGGATGTATGTATGTGTGTGTGTGTGTTTGTATCTATGTATGTCTGTGTATATTTGTGTGTGTGTGTGTGTGTGTGTGTGTGTACGTTTGTCTATGTATGTATTATTGTGTATGTATGTGGTAGGGTATCTGTGTGTTTGTGTGTCTCTCTCAGTGTGTTTGTTTGTGTCTGTCAGTGTTTGTGTGTGCCTGCTAGTGTTTGTGTCTGTCAGTGTGTTTGTGTGTGTCTGCTAGTGTGTTTGTCAGTGTGTTTCTGCTAGTGTGTTTGTTAGTGTCTGTCAGTGTATTTGTTAGTGTCTGTCAGTGTGTTTGTGTGTGTCTGTCAGTGTATTTGCGTGTGTCTGTCAGTGTGTTTGCATATGTATGTGTGTGTGTTTGCGTGTCACTGAGTGTGTTTTTGTCGTATGTGTCGGTGTTTGCACGTTATGCATGTGTATCCGAGTGTGTTTGTGAATGTGTTTGTGTCGTATGTGTTATTCTTTGCATGTGTATCCGAGTGTGTGTGTCTGTGAATGTGTTTGTGTCGTATGTGTATTTTAGTGTGTTTATGTCGTATGTGTTGGTGTTTGCATGTGTGTGTTCATGTGTTTGTGTTTTGATGAGTATGTATTTGTACGTTTGTGTATGTGTGTATCAAGTAGGTATATGTATGAATGTGCGAGTGTTTGCGTCTGTGAGCGTGTTTGCATGTGTGTAGGCCTATGCATGTCCATGTGTTTGTTTTATAAGCATGCATTTGTAAGTTTGTGTATGTGCGTGTTTGTGTCTTTTTCTGTATCCGTCTACAGACGCGCGTGCGTGCTTGCGTGCGTGTTTTCGGAAACAAGGGGCTAGAGAGCCCGAATATCTGCCCCGAATCCGCTATCAACCAAACTATGAGCCATAAATGTCAGTACTACAACCCCTACCTCAAAGTATTAACTGCAGCAAATGGTACCGTTCAATGCTAATTTTCGGTATAACCAGATGTTTTTACAACAACCCTAGTTTCGCACAAAATGTGAGGTTTTTTTTTTTACAGGTACCCCATACATGTTCCAAGTACAAGGCTACTTGACACAGTGGTACTAGATGAAATAAAATTGTATACATGTTTTTTTGCCCAGATGAAACGATTTTTGTTTTACAACCAATCACAGGACTTGTGGTGTTCACTTCTCTATAAAAAGTTTGATGCACCTCGCACTTTGACCCAGCCAGAAGTTATTTGGTTTAGTACTACCCAAAGCACCATGTTCACAGTGCAGATGGGTAATGTCAGTATGTTTGTGAAGGGATGTTCCACAATGAAGATCGAAAGTATAAAGGTATGTAATATAAATTATAAGTAATCTGTATTTAGCAACCACAATTATGGGTTTTACATAACTTGAAAGGACTTTAGTAGCCAGCAATTTTGATTGATGGGTATGTGGGGTGGGCACCCATTTCCCCCCAGTGTCTTATGTGCAGGGGGTGGAACTGGTGGGGGATCCGATGGGAGTGGGGGTGGGCAACCAACATTTTAGAAAACTGGGGATGGAGCATTGCCATACCCCCCCCCCCCCCCCCCATCCTCACACACACTTTCCAACCCCCTGCGGCAAATGATAATCTTCTTAAGATAATTCTTAAAGGCTAAAAGTTGAGTTTCACAGTATCATTGATGTTTAAAATGATATATTATAACAATAAATAATTACTCAGTATATAACAGAAATATCAATATATTGCATGAATAAAATAAAAAATCCTGCTGAATGTTGTCAATTGTGATTCAGTTCGTTAACATCTTTTTTCAGCTACACGAAGAGAGTGGGGCACACAATACTGCTGTCCTAAAGAAAATGGGAGAAGAAACTACCCCAGGGACAACATAATAATTATAATTTAATTACAACAATTTGTAATAAAACTAAGTCCACGATTTCAATCTGTTTCGACCCTTTCTGTCAGTTTCCTCCGACTCTGTCTTCTGAGCTGTCCACACCATCGCATACCTGTCTCTTAACAATGCCAGAAGTAACTACTGAACACTCCCCGAAGTGGTCAGACTAAGCCCATAGCTAAAAGCTGATGGGGAATGACAGGTGTGTGGCACAGAAAGCCGCAAGAGACAAGTACATGTCGCGGTTCGAGAGACAAGGACTGGGATGTGGAGGTGGACAGCGAAAGAAGTTGAAAGATAGGAGTTGCCAGATCGGGAAGAAATAAGATGGAATTCAAAGGAGAGAAAGGAAAGGGGGCAGTGAGATAAAAAAAAAACACGAAAATAAAAAATAAAAACACGAAAAAAAAAAAAAAAACCCACGAAAACCCCCCAAAAACAAACTAAAACAAATTTTGTTTCCTTCTTTTGTGTTGTTGTTATTATTGTTTGTATGATATAATAACGTGTTTTTAAACTGCAATTTAAATAAGTTCCTTTTTTAACGAAATTCGGTCGCGGGCCATTCAAAAGTTATACGGGCGAGTCAAAGTGTTAATGTGAGTGGCCCGATTGGCCAGTCAAAACAAATCCCAAGTGCATACCCTGCATTCCAATCTGTCCCGGATAGGAAACCGAGAAAGGTCAGAGTTCACCCCATGAGGGTCGTGTTTGAAACATAAGTGGAGAGGACATATTATTTCTTTCCATACCATTATCATGTTCAGGTATCACCATGCCAACAGTAAAACAACTGTCACACAGTGAACCAGACACACACATTACCTATAAGACTACACAACACGGGCATAACAGATAAAATAGTGGACAAAACCACATGTAATTCTATTATAAATAGTAGAAAATATTCAACAAAACAAGCGTTCATTTGCTCATGTTAGGACAAACGAATCTGTATAGTATGTTTATACTAATGAATAAGTTAGTTTGTCTTGTTTGATGTATTAATCATCCGCTATTGGAAGAAAGGAAATGCTTTATTTAACGACGCACTCAACACATTTTATTTACGGTTATTTGGCATCAGAAATATGGTTAAGGACCACACAGATATTGAGAGAGAAAACCCGCTATCGCCACTTCATGGGCTACTCTTTTCGATTAGTAGCAAGATATCTTTTATATGCACCATCCCACAGATAGTGTAGTACATACCACAGCCTTTTATATGCCAGTTGTGGTGCACTGGTTGGAACGAGAAATAGCCCAATAGGCCCACCGACGGGAATCGATCATAGACCGACCGCTTTACCACTGGGCTACGTCTCGCCCCTGAAATGAATGAATGCACCATGTATCTCTTCATATAGAGGGAGGGGGAGGGGTGGAACGTAGCCCAGAGATAGAGTGTTCGCTTGATGCACAGTCAGTCTAGGATCGATCCTCGTTGGTGGGTCCATTGCGCTATTTTTCGTTCCAACCAGTGCAACACGACTGGTATATCAAAGGTCGTGGTATATGCTATCCTGCCTGTGGAATGGTGCATATAAAAGATCCCTTGCTACTAATGAAAACAAAATGTGGCAGCTTCCGTCTCTAAGACTAGATGTCAAAATGACCAAATGTTTGACATCCAATAGCCGATGATTAATAAATCAATGTGCTTTAGTGGTGTCGTTAAACAAAACAAACTTCTACTCATATAGAAAGCTGTCACGACCTGGCAACTAAAATAAATCCAGTAAGCATTTGATTTTATCATGCACAGTCAAAATATAATTGCCTTGGGAATGGGGTATGTATCAAAACAGGCAGTAACAGGGACAACCGGCCTCGGTGTCGCAGTGGTTAAGCCGTCAGACAACAGGCTGGTAGGTACTGGGTTCGGATCCCAGTCGAGGCATGGGATTATTAATCCAGATACCGACTCCAGACCCTGATTGAGTGCTCCGCAAGGCTCAATGGTTAGATGTAAACCACTTGCACCGACCAGTGATCCATAACTGGTTCAACAAAGGCTATCCTGCCTGTGGGAAGCGCAAATAAAAGATCCCTTGCTGCCTATCGTAAAAGAGTAGCCTATGTGGCGACAGCGGGTTTTCTCTACAAAAAACAGTGTCAGAATGATCATATGGTTGACGTCCAACAGCCGATGATAAGATTTTTTAAAAATCAATGCTCTAGTGGCGTCGTTAAATACAACAAACTTTACTCTTTTTTTAACAGGAGCATGTATGGAAGTCGTGCAATGCTATTATTAATTTCCCATGTTGGCCATAAACAAAAAATTATTATGAGTATTCATGACACACACACACACACACACACACACACACACACACACACACTGCAGGATTACTATTTGGACAAACCGTCTATTTATACGTAAAACGTAACTCGGGAAGTTTTCTTTATACAGTGTTTATATTTATTGGTACATCTCATATTTCGCAACGAAATAATTAATTCCATTATTATATCAATTCCGCCTGAAATCTGGGCGGAAAGTGCACGCTTGTTTCGGCCATTAAAGTTGTAAACATCGCAGATCCAATAAATGTCAAAATAGTACAAACTCAACACGATTGAACAAGAAAGTAAATCTAGGTTGTGTAATATCTTATTTTAAACTACAACAGCAGATATTAGACGGTTAAATCAAACTTTGATACATTTCTAAGTGGCAAATACAAATATTTGTATAAATTTGAAAACTTACAGTTTCCTTTTAGAATAATAACTCTCTGGAAATGAATGACAAATGACACCTCGGCCAACTCAAGGAAACTTCTACGATGGTTTCGGTTTTGATTGCTCCAGCCAATGATTCGTTAGCAATGGGAGGTATAATAGGTTACATGGTACAAAAGAAGAGAGTTCCGTGTCAAAGTTCGAGGTGTACTGTCAAAAGTTTACTGAGTAAAATCAGCTGTGGCTGTGATTGGTAGTACTAATAATATGTAACATTCATTATTTGTGCAAATACTTTTATCCATTGACAATAAACAAATAAACTTTTATTTGTTACAGTTGCTATGCAGTATATACCAGAGGTTGAAAGTAATGAACTACAATTTTCAGTAAAATGATGGTTGCTAATAAAAACATTAATTAAATCTTTAAAACGGTATGTGACCCCTTGTTTTCTTGCAGGAAGATTACATGTGAGGTGCGACACTTTTTATTGACGTACTTCCTAGATGTGTTGATACGCTGCTTATATCAGTTTTGTTAGTAAATGTTAACATTATTGGTAATAGCAAATGATTTGGTCTATTAGAACCTGTACTGGTTCCCGGCTATATATAAATGAAAGGCCGCCATACCAGAAAGAACTATATTGATGGGGGGGGGGGGGGGGGGGGGGGGGGAGATATATGTTTTCTAACATCTACCTCACCTATCCCCTCCAAATACAACTTGTACCTATAAACAAAAATATATCTCTCGTATGTGCCAAATATTTAGTAAATAAATGAAAAAAATAAGTATTTTTAGGTCTGAAATTTCCCAAAATTGATTTTGAAGAGTGATGAGCCTCAAGTAGAGGAATAAACACAGTTTGGGGTACATAACGGACAGGTACCACTCACACAGGGTATCCTCCACTCTATAAATATCAGAACACTTTGTGGAAGTCAGTGTATACGTCAAAGACCGACATACAAGACGGCACTATATTGGTAAAACAAATGATATATGTTTTCTAAATCTACCTCACCCCACCCCTCCAAATATAACTTGTTCATATAAACAAAACTATTTGGTAAATAAATGAAAAAAACAACTATTTTTGTGGCCGAATTCTCCCTAAATTATTTGTTGACGAGTGATGAGTCGTTAAGTAGACTAATAAACACAGGTTTTAGAACATAGCGGATAGGGACCACTTACACAAAAACTATTTTGGGGGCCGAATGGTTCCAAAACGATTTTTGACGGGGGGAAAAAAGAAATGTTTTATTTAACGACGCACTCAACACATTTTATTTACGGTTATATGGCATCAAACATATGGTTAAGGACCACGCAGATAACGAGAGAGGAAACCCGCTGTCGCCACTTCATGGGCTACTCTTTTCGATTAACAGCAAGGGATCTTTTATATGCACCATCCTACAGACAGGTAGTACATACCACGGCCTTTGATATACCAGCCGTGGTACATTGGCTGAAACGAGAAAACGATCTCATACCGACCGCGCATTGAGCGTGCGCTGTACCATTGGGCTACGTCCCGTCCACGATTTTTCACACACAGTTTATTTTTATCATACTCATAACATCAAGTGGAAATAAAGAAGAAAAAAAAAATATTTGTTTTAAAAAAAAAAAATTGCACATTTTAGGCTGTCCGAATTTCATCCACGACACATTACTAATCAATAACGTATAGTACAAACTCAACACGATTGAGCAAGGAAGTAAATCTAGGTTGTGCAATATCTTATTTTAAACTGCAGCAGCAGATGTTAGACGGTTAAATCAAACTAAGTGGCAAATACAAATATTTATATAAATTTGAAAACTTAGTTTCCTTTTAGAATAATAACTCTCTGAAAATTAACGACAAATGACACCTCGGCCAACTCAGGGAAGCTTCTCCGATGGTTTCGGTTTTGATTGCTCCAACCAATGATTCGTTAGCACTGGGAAGTAGAATAGGTTGCATGGTACCAACGAAGAGAGTTTCATGTCAAAGTTCGACGTGTACGGTCAAATGTTTACGGAGTAAAATCAGCTGTGGCTGTGATTGGTAGTACTAATAATATGTAACATTGATTATTTGTGCAAATACTTTTATCCAATGACAATAAACAAATAAACTTTTATTTGTTATACAGTTGCTATGCAGTATATACCAGAAGTTGAAAGTAATGGAACTACAATTTTCAGTAAAATGACGGTCGCTAATAAAAAACATTAATTAAATCTCTAAAATGGTATGTAAACACATCATCCCACTAGACAGGATAGCACATACCAGTCTTTGACATTCCAGTCGTGGTGCACTGGCTGGAATGAGAAATAGCCCAATATCAGTACTAGTTACAACTCCTACCTCAAAGTATTAACTGAAGAAAATGGTACCTTTCATGACTCATTTTCGGTATAACCGATGCTTTTTAAAGTTTCGCACAAAATTTGAGTACTTTTTTTTAACACGTACCCCATACATGTTTCAAGCACAAGGCTACTTGACACAGTGGTAGTAGATGAAATAAAATTGCATACATTTTTATCCCAGATGAAACTAATTTTTTTTTACAACCAACACACTCACATTTATCACCAATCACAGTACTTGTGGTGTTGAAATATCT